>NC_142888.1:68040080-68347258 GCF_051225735.1 Oryctolagus cuniculus
TAGCTGCATCCTAATATTTTATACTTTTATTTACATTTAGTTCTTTACTTTTAAAAATTTGTTTTGAGGTTTCATCTTTTATCAATGAGTAAAAGTACACCAATTAGCTTACTAGTGGTTGCTGATTTTCCTATTGTATTTCTGTTGTTGATTTCCAGTTTCATTCCTTATAGTAAGAGAACACATTCTGTATTTTTTATTTATATAAGGAACAAATCTCATGTATTTCATATATACATATTTAAGAGCATAGTGATACTTCCCACCCTATTCTACTTCCCACCATCCATCCTCCTTCCTTTCTTATTTTTCTTTTAATATTTACAATGACATATTTTCAGTTTATTTTGTAATCACAATCTTAACTCTCCACTACCTAAAGAATTCAGGGGCCGTGCTGTTTCACAGTGGGTTAAAGCCCTGCCCTGAAGTGCTGGCATCCCATATGGGCTCCAGTTCTAGTCCCGGCTGCTCCTCTTCCAATCCAGCTCTCTGCTCTGGCCGGAGAAAGCAGTACAAGATGGCCCAAGTCCTTGGGCCCCTGCACTCACGTGGGAGACCCGGAGGAGGCACATGGCTCCTGGCTTCAAATCCACTCAGATCCGGCCATTATGGCCATCTGGAGAGTGAACCAGTGAATGGAAGCCCTCTCTCTCTGTCTCTACCTTTCTCTGTAACTCTGCCTTTCAAATAAAAATAAAATGAGTCTTTAAAAAAAAGAATTCAACAAGTAGTAAATAGGAAAACAATTGTTCCTCAAGATTATAGACAAGGGCTATTAAAACGATCAAATCTCAAAATGTCCATTTTGTTCATACACATTACAATTTTATGCTCTATATCTTAGTTACCACAAATCAGGGAAAATATATGATATTTGTCATTTTGAAGCAGGCTTATTTCACTTAGCCTAATAATTTCCAGCTGCATCTATTTTGTTGCAAAAGATAGGATGTTTAACTCTGAAGAAATTTTTTTTTAATGTCTCAAGTTGTTGTCCATCTTGCTTAATGCTCCATGGACATTGAAAAAAGAAATATTCTACTATTGTTCATTTTACCTATATGTCAAACAGATCTAATTGGCTAATAGTGTTCTGGGGTTTTCTATACCTTTACTAATTTTCTATCTAGTAATGTTGCTAATGTCTGTGAGTGGAGTATAGAAATACCTAAGTATAACTGGATGTTCTTTCTCCCTTTAGTTCTATCAGTTTTTCTTCATGTGTTTTGAGGCTCTGTCATTTGATCCATATGCATTTAGGATTATTCTATCTTTTGGCTAGATTAATTCTTGTATTGCTATTTAATGTGCCACTTTGGCTTTTGTAATTTTTTTCCTCCAAACTCTATTTCATCTGATACTAATATATCCTTTCCTTATTTTTAAATTAATTCCTTTATGTTAAGTATTATTACATCTTCTTTCAGCCTAAAGTATCATTGAACTGAGAGTGAACTTCTCTCCTTATGGAGAGCATATTATCATATCATTTAGATTGATATATGCATTTAGTTATTCTTTTTTTTTTTTTGGCAGGCAGAGTGGATAGTGAAAGAGAGAGAGACAGAGAGAAAGGTCTTCCTTTTGCCGTTGGTTCACCCTCCAATGGCCGCCACGGCTGGCGCACTGCGGCCAGCGCACCGTGCTGATCCGAAGGCAGGAGCCAGGTGCTTCTCCTGGTCTCCCATGGGGTGCAGGGCCCAAGCACTTGGGCCATCCTCCACTGCCCTCCCTGGCCACAGCAGAGAGCTGGCCTGGAAGAGGAACAACTGGGAAAGAATCCGGTGCCCCGACCGGGACTAGAACCCGGTGAGCCTATTGAGCCACGGCGCCGGCCACATTTAGTTATTCTTACTCATTTAAACTACTCTATCAATCTCTACCATTTAATTGATATATTTATATCATTTAAACATAAGGCAATAAGTGATATATTCAGATTTAAGCCAACTCCTTGTATCTTAACAGATAAATAAAAATTAAATGTATTTAGTGCCAGCCTTGTAGTGCAGTGGGTTAAACCACAGCCTACAACTCCAGCATCCTATATCAGAATGCAAGTTTGAGTCCTGGCAGCTCTGCTACCAATCTACCTCCCATCTTATGGGCTTTGGAAAGCAGTAACAAATAGCCCATTACTTGAGTTCCTGCCACCAGTATGGGAAACCCAGATAAAGTTCTTGGCTCTTGGCTTTGTACTGGTCCATCACTGACCCTTGTGGACATTTGGGGAGGGAATCATCAGATGCAAGATCTCTTTCTATTTCTGTCTCTCCCTCTCTGTCACTATGCTCTTCAAATTGGTAAAATAAATCATTTTAAAAAATTATACATAGGGGTCAGCCCTGTGGAGCCACCACCTGCAGTTGCAGAATCCCATATGGGTGCCAATTTAAGTCCTTCTGCCTCACTTCCAATCCAGCTCTCTACTATGGCTTGGGCAAGCAGTAGAAGGTGGCCCAAGTGCTTGGGCCCCTGGCCCCATGTGGGAGATCCTGAAGAGGCTCCTGGCTCCTCCCTTCTGATCATCCGGCCATCTGGGCAGTCAACCAGTAGATAGAAGACCTCTCTTTGTCTCTCTCTGCCTCTGCCTCTATGTAACTTTGCTTTTCAAATAAATAAATAAACACATAAATAAATAGTTATACATATTTTGGAATACCACATGATGCTTCTCTACATATATATGTTATGTAATGTTAGAATAAGTGTAAACTTCTCTCTCTTCAACTATTTATTATTTATTTTTGCTTAAAACTTTGAGTTTTCTTCTTGGATTTTAGGATAAAAATATACACAGTATATTATCCACATCTACGTAACTCTACTGTGCCAGAAATTCTTACTCTAACTATACTTCAGTATCTGTTAAATAACCCTTCCCCAAAATTCCTCCCCTGCCCACTCTCCCTGGCTTCTGATAATTACCATTATTTTCTCACCTTTTATGAGATCAATTTTTGTAGATTCCACATCTGAGACAGAACATGTGATACTTGTTACTCTGTGACTGGTTATGTCACTTAAGAAGATGCCCGCATTTTTCTTCTTCTTCTTCTTCTTCTTCTTCTTCTTTTTTTTTTTTTTTTTTTTTTTTTTTTTTACAGGCAGAGTGGACAGTGAGAGAGAGAGAGAGACAGAGAAAGGTCTTCCTTTTTTCCGTTGGTTCACCCCACAATGGCCACTGCGGCCGGCGCACCATGCTGATCAGAAGCCAGGAGCCAGGTACTTCTCCTGGTCTCCCATGTGGGTGCAGGGCCCAAGTACTTGGGCCATCCTCCACTGCACTCCCAGCGCCGGCCTGGCCTAGATGCCCCGCATTTCTATTCAAGTTGTTGCAAATGACAAGATCTCATCCTTTCTTATGATTCAGTTTTATTCCATTTTGTACACATTACCATATTTTCTTTATCCATTAATCATTTAAAGGACACTTATATTTTTTTTCCATTTCTTGGTTGTTGCGAATAGTGCTACAATAAACATGGTAGTAGTGCAATATTCTCTTAGACATACTGATCTCAATGCATACAGATTTAATTTCCTTTGGCTCTATAGCAAGTAGTGGGATTTCTGGATCATACATTATTTCTATTTTTAACTTTTTTGAGAACTTCTTTATCCAAAGATAATTAAAGGTAAATGAATATTCCATGTGCCCAACTATTGTGTAATGAATTTAGGCTGGTTGTCAGGAGCCATCTTCAACATGGAGGCCTGCTGTCAAAAGTGTTTCTAAATAGCTATTCTAGTCATTGCAACCTTAAAGTTAGTTTCTTTGAACTGTTTCTAGGCAACTGCATCAAATACATGATCATTTTCCAGGCAAAAATCAGTAGGAGTCCACTAGCAACAGAAATGTTTGTTCATACTGTAGTAAAGGTAAATTGATACTTAAAAATATTCCATATATGTAAATTGATAAATATTGTCAATTTCTTAAAGAAAATGTCAGACTACAACTAATCTAGACATTTAATAAAGGTGCATTTAGGTGGACTGTGCTGTTGGTGACACTGTCGATCTTTTCAAGAGTCCAAATTCAAATTCAAATTAGCAGTTGAATGAGAGATGTATGTTTAAACAGGCAATAAAACTAAAAAGCAAACCGATAAATGCTTTGTACTTTAGCAACATTATTTATTTACAAGTCAAGAAGAAATATACCTGGTAGGAAAAAAAGGTTTTAGAAACTAATTTTCTTATAATCCATTTTGTTTTCTGACTATTCAAGAAAAGGAAAAGGAGATCTCTGGCATGCAAAGCTACTTGAAATTTAAACTCAAAGTGCATCACATTTTTGTAAAACTGGACTTAATTTGGTCAATATCTTAAAAGATATTGACTATTGAGTCAAAATTTCTCTAGCTCCTATTTTTGGTATCATTTATTTAATACATATGTCAAGAACAGTGTTAATCACTTTTATGTCTACTGTTTTATTTCATCATCAAAACAGTCCTCTGATGTGGAAGGTATTATTTGCTCAATTTTATGCATTCAGAAGCAAAAACTAAGAGGGGCAAAATCACCTTGTCTAGTATGTTACATTTGGTGAATGATAAAGCAATGCTTCAAATCCGTGTTTGTCTCACTCCAACACACATATCCAGAATCACTGTGTTTATGCCTATGCTTTTAGTCCTTTTATACTTTCCTGCAATTCCAAACTTCTCTGATAACTCCTATACATCCTGCAAACTTCAGTTTGTATGTCATTCTTTTCATAAAAATTTCCCTAAGCCAAATTTTATTATTCTCTCCTTTATGAATCCATAGTAACTAAAGCATATTACAGCTAGCTAGCATATTAGGGTTTTGTTATGTATAATCGATTATTCTAAGTATTATCAACTTATTAACAAATAAAAAAACCTCTGTCCTTATATAACTTAAATTTGAGAGAACACATATAAGCTAAAGCACAAACATATCTAATTTCAGTTAGTGATTAGTGTTATGAGAAAAAATAAAATGAGATGAGGAAAAAGGTAGACTGAAGTGAGAAGAATTCTTTTTGTAGGAGTGATAAAGGAAAGAATATCGGAGGAAGTGAAATATCATCAGCCAACTAAATGAAGCACAAAATGAAAATATTACAAATTAAAAATTTTTAAAGTGAGAATAAGTTTTAAGAGATGCAGTAAGTTTGTATCTTGGAAAACAAAATGAGCACAGTCATAGAAGTCAAAGAAGTATTAAGAAGCTAGGACATGCAGGGCTGTGTAATCATGATCAGAGCGCAAAAATGTAATGTGTATGAGCAAAGTTGACATTTTGAGATTTGGTGATTGTTTATAGCTCTTGTCTAAACTCTTGAGGAACAATGTTTCTTTTTTTTTTTCTTTTGTTTTGCCTTTTTTTTTTTTTTTACAGACAGAGTGGACAGTGAGAGAGAGAGAGAAAGGTCTTCCTTTTTACGTTGGTTCACCCTCCAATGGCCACTAAGGCCGGCTCTGCGGCCGGCGCACCACGCTGATCCGAAGCCAGGAGCCAGGTGCTTCTCCTGGTCTCCCATGTGGGTGCAGGGGCCCAAGGACTTGGGCCATCTACCACTGCCCTCCCGGGCCATAGCAGAGAGCTGGAGAGCTGGAGCACTCCACTGCACTTCTGGGCCACAGCAGAAGAGGAGCAACCGGGACAGAATCCGATGCCCCGACCGGGACTAGAACCCGGGGTGCCGGTGCCACAGGCGGAGGATTAGCCTATTGAACCATGGTGCCGGCCCAAGTTTTTCTTTTTTTTTTAAAGATTTATTTATTTATTTGAAAGTCAGAGTTACACAGAGAGAGAAGGAGAGGCAGAGGCAGAGAGAGAGAGAGAGAGAGAGAGAGAGAGAGAGATCTTCCCCAATTGGGCGCAATGGCTGGAGCTGTACGGATCTGAAGCCAGGAGCCAGGAGCTTCTTCCAGGTCTCCCACATGGGTGCAGGGGTCCAAGGACTTGGGCCATCTTCTTCTGCTTCCCAGGCCACAGAAGAAAACTGGATTTGAAGTGGAGCAGCCGGGACTCGAACCGGGGCTCCTATGGGATGCCGGTACTGCAGACGGTGGCTTAACCCTCTACACCACAATACCGGCCCCAGAACAGTGGTTTTTCTACTTACTACTTATTGAATTTTGTATTTAATGGAGGATGAAGCTTGTGATTATAAAGAAAATTGAAAGTATGTCATTTCAAAAATTAAAAGGAAAAAAAGAAGGAAGGTTGGATTGAAGGAGGCAGGGAGTATAGGATAGGAAGTACCATTATACTTTTAACTGAAAAGTGATTGCTGGTAAATATAAGAGTGGGAATAAGAGAGGGAAGAGATGTGCAATTCGGGACATGCTCAAGCTGACTTACCTCAAACGGTAGAGTTAGAAACATACCAGGGGATTCCAATTCAATCCCATCGAGGTGGCATGTACCAATGCCATCTCACTAGTCCAAGTGATGAATTTCTGTTCACAATTGATCATAATGACAGGACTAAGAGCCAAAGGGAGCACATAAACAAGACTAGTGTCTGCAAATATTAACTGATAGAATAAAAAGGGAGAGAAGGATCCAATATGGGAAGCAAGATACACAGCAGACTCATAGAATGGCAGATGTCCTAAACAGCACTCTGGCCTCAGAATCAGCCCTTAAGGCATGTGGATCTGGCTGAAAAGCCCATGAGAGTATTTTAGGCATGGAAGGCCAAGACACTCTGGCAAAAAAAAAAAAAAAAATGACCTAAATGAAATATCTCCGCGAGTGAGATCCCAGTGGAAAGAACAGGTCATCAAAGAAGGAGGTACCTTTCTCTGAAGGGAGGAGAGAACTTCCATTCTGACTACGACCTTGCCTAAATATAATCAGAGTTGGTAAACTCAAAAGGCTTCCATAGCCTTGGCAACTCATGACAAGAGCCTAGGGTGATTACTGATGCCATAAACAAGAGTGTCAATTTGTTAAGTCAACAACAGGAGTCACTGTGCACTTACTCCTCATGTAGGATCTCTGTCCTTAATGTGCTGTACAGTGTGATTTAATGCTATAACTAGTACTCAAACAGTATTTTTCACTTTGTGTTTCTATGTGGGTGCAAATTGATGAAATCTTTACTTAATATATGCTAAACTGATCTTCTGTATATAAAGAGAATTGAAAATGAATCTTGATGTGAATGGAAGGGGAGAGGGAGAGGGAAAGGGGAGGGTTGCGGGTGGAAGGGAGGTTATGGGGGGGAAGCCATTGTACTCCATAAGCTGTACTTTGGAAATTTATATTCATTAAATAAAAGTTAAAAAAATTGTATATATGAAATACATGAAATTTGCTATATTTATATAAATAAAAAAGTTTAAAAAGTAAACAGTTGTTCATATACTAGGTGCTTGCTTGTAAATCTGTTTATGTTAGTGGTGTGTATGCCTGTCTTGTTTTTTATAATTTATTCTTGAAGACAAGAACTATGTTTAATTGTTCTTTATATCACTAACACTTAGCACTGGTATTTGGTGGACACCCAATAAGTGCATATTGAATTGAGTAAATCATGAGAAATACCTTGAAGAAGGAACTTGTCTATGGGATTCATATTTGTTCTTTTAAAAGATTTATTTCATGTATTTGAAAGATAGTGCTACAGAAAGAGGTAGAGAAGAGAGAGAAGTCTTTCATCTTCTGGTTCACTCCTGCAATGGCCTGAGCTACACTGATCCAAAGCCAGCAGCCAGGAGCTTCTTCTGGGTCTCCCATGTGGGTGCAGGGGCCCAAGTCCTTGGGCCATCTTCCACTGCTTTCCCAGGCCATAGCAGAGAGCTGGATCAGAAGAGGAGCAGCTGGGACCAGAACAGGCACCCATATGGGATGCTGGCGCTTCAGGCCAGGGCTTTAACCTGCTGTGCCACAGCACCGGCCCCAGGATTCACATTTGAGTAATGAAGTCAGTTCAAAGACTATTTTATCTCACTTAGCCATTATAATATGCCTAGAAAGTGGAGAAAGAGTCCTAAAAAATGTGGTTCCCTAAGATTAGTACTGAGCTATATTGGGCATATATCATATGTAACTGAACTCCACATTTATGTCCTACCTGTTAATTGTAATGGCATTTACAGGGAGCTCAGAAAAGTAAATTATATAGCTATATGGGGTAAGCCATTGGGTTCCTGACTCGTGCTTTAAACACCTGCAGGTAAACTGGTCTTCAATGAAATTGATTCTTATAGCATTCTGCTTTCTCCATCAGTATGCATCTTACCCTTTAATACATTTTTATGTCTGAAATTTCTCTTCAATACCCTTTTACTCAGCAAGCTGTTAACTAATCCCAACTCATGTATTAGAAAATCATAGCTAAGCATTTCCCAATTGCATGAGTCACTGTAGATCTTTAAAAATATACAACTCTAATGATATAATTTTAAGCATTATGTTATACATAAGGAATCCATTTTGTCAGGATGAGATTTCTTCCCAGTCTTCCCTCAGTTCATTACTCTGCATAAGCTACCTGTTCCTCCAGAAAGCCATACGCAGCAGAGTTGCTTTGTTAACTGTAATATATCCTGGATCATTCAAGTTTCAGGTACTTAAAAACAATTGCAGATATTTTGAACTAGAAAGGGATTTAATATAAAGCACTAGATGTGGGGCCAGAGCTGTAGCATAGTAGATTATTCCTCCACTTGTGGCACTGGCATCCCATATGGGCAACAGTTCATGTCCCGGCTGCTCCTTGGATCCAGCAAGTACTTGGGCCCCTGCACCCATTTGGGAAAGCGGGAAGAAGCTCCTTGGTCCTGGCTCCTGGCTCCTGGCTCCTGGCTCCTGGCTCCTGGCTCCTGGCTCCTGGCTAGGGATCTCCCTAACTACAACTGTTGTGGCCATTTGGGGAGTGAACCAGTAGATGAAAGACTTTCTCTCTTTGTCTCTCCCTCTCTCTGTCTGTAACTCTGTCTCTCAAATAAATAAACAAATAACTCTTTAAAAAAGTACCCACTAAATGCTTAATAGATTTTGGAAGGGCTTGATGTTTGGGCTTTCACTGAACTCCGGGAATGAAACTCAGAACAATGTCACAAAACTGAGTGACCAGAAGAGCTACTATTTCTGTCATGATGAGAGAGATAAGAATCCAAGTAGCCAACACTGCAATTGCTTTAATTAAGAGAATCGGGAGTCAGGGTTAGGTAATGGCCACCATCAGCATTATTATCTTGATGTGACATTGGAATACTGCTGCAGTGAAAAACCCAATACTTCTCTAAACGTTCTTGCAGCAGAAAGGAAAAGGTGGCTTCTACTTCTCCTATATGAATATGTTTAATTCACCGAAACAACTACCCATCTAGAACACAAGCTGAAAGAAGTCTTGGAAAAGATGTCTAATATTTTTAAATAAAATTTGGGAGCAGTTTTAGTTTTACAGAAAAGTTGCAAAGATAGTAGAAAGGGTTTCTATATCTTGCACTAATTTTTCCCCAACTTTAATATCTTACACTACTCAAACTTATGCATCAATATTGATACTCTACTATTATTTAGAATCCATACTTACTTCATGTCCTTCATTTTTACCTGATGTCATTTTTCTCTTCCAGAATTTTATCTAGAATATCATAGTACATTTAGTTGTCATATAGCTTTGGGCTTCTCTGGTCTATAGCAATTTCTCAGACATTTTTGCTATGTTTTATTTGATGATCATAAGAGTTTTAGCAAACGCTAGTCTAGTATTTTGTAGACTGTCCTTCAGTGTGAGTTTCTATTAGGTTTTATTCATGGCTAGAGAGATGTTATAGGCTTTTGAGGTGAAGACCACAGAAGTGTGGTGCCATTCTGATCATGTTATATTCAGAGTACATGCTATCAACATGACTTACTACTATTGATGTTGGCCTTCATCACTTGGTTTGGGTAAAGCATTTCAGGTTTCTTTACTATAAAATTACTTTTCCCCCTCTCCCAAACTCTAATCTTTGGAAATAATCATAAAAGGAGTCCATGCATAATGATTGAGGAGTTGTTTTCCAATACCTAGAGTGTGGACTATCAACAGAAATTATTGAATTATTCTGTGTGGGAAACATGTATCTTTTCTCACATCTTAAAAAATCAATAATTTATTTATATCCATATATTCTAATGGATATTTGTTGAATATTTTGTGATATATACCAATAATAATATTTAATTATGTTCTATTTTTTTTAATTCAGTAAGATGAGGGTTTTAACAATTTATTTATTTAATTGAAAGGCAGAGTTGCATAGAGGCAGAGGGAGAGGCAGAGAGAGGTCTTCTATCTGCTGATTCACTCCTCAGATGCCCACAATAGCTGGAGCTGGGCTGATCTGAAGCCAGGAGCCAGGAGCTCATCTGGGTCTCTCACGTGGGTGCAGGTGTCAAGGACTTGGGCTATCCTCCATTGCTTTCCCAAGCCACAACAGAGAGCTGGGTCAGAAGTGGAGCAGCTGGGACTTGAACCAGCGCCCATATGGGATACAGGCACTGCAGGCAGTGGCTTTACTGGATACGCCAGAGCACAAGACCCTCATTATGTTCTCAAACACTTTTTTCAGTTATCTCCCATGTTTCTCCACTGTATCCCCGTATTGTGTGTTTTAACACTTCCTATATCTCTAGCTCTTTGAGATGTTCCAGCCCCATCTTGTAAATCTCCCTCAGTTCTAGAATCAGCCGTTTTCCCAAGCAGCCCAATTTTCTTTGATTTTTATTATAAGTTGTCAGTTCACATTTTTGTATATTTATAGGGTACAATGTAACATTATGACTTATAAGTACAGTGATTTAATTAAATCAAGCTGGTTAATGTATCTACCACCTAAAACACTTAGCATTTTTCCTTATGGAAATTTTGAAATTTACTCTTAACAGTACTGAAATTTTCAATACTGTAGCATTAACTTCATTCACCATGCTATGCAAAAGATTCAAAAACAATCTTCTCCCATCTAGATAGGCATTTGTGCCCTTTGACAATCATCTTCCCATTTTCCCTACTCTTTATCCCCTATAATCATCATTCTATTCTTTCCTGTGAATTTGATTGTTTTTGATTCCACCTATACACGAGAATATGCACTATTTGCCTTTCTGTGCCTGACTGATTTTATATAGCATAATTTCACATTGTTAGAAATAATAGAAGTGCCTGATTTATAAAGGCTGAATAACATTTCGATGTCTATATACATTGCACACATCTCTTGAATGGACACTTAGGTGGATCCCATAACATGGCTACTGCAAATTATGCTTCAGTTAACAGGGAAATGCAGACAGCTCTTCAACAAAGTAATTTCAAATCTTTTGAGGTGATATTCAAAAGTGAGGTTGGAAAAATATTCAGAAAGAGGATTTCTGGATCACATGATAATTCTATTTTAATGTTTGGAGGAACAACCATAGAGTTTTCATAGGGTGTTGTTAATTTGCATTCCTACTGCAAAGGTATAACTATTTCCTTTTCTCTATCTCCTCAACACTTGCTACCCTTCTGCTTTTTCATAATAGCCCTCCTACAAGTTTAAGATAATATCCCATTGTGATTTTAATTTACATTTACCTAATAACTAATGATTGCAATTTTTATATATTGTTGATCATTTGTATGTGTTCTTTTAAGAAATATCTATTCACTAAAACAAAATTGAAGGGATAATTAAAAGGCTCTCAATCAATGAATAAACAGAACTGATTTTTTTGTTTAATTATACAAAACAATTGAATGAATAATTAATTCCAATTGTTTTTAAAATATTAAAAATGGGGGAACTATGCCAAACTCATTTTGACTAGGCCAAAAATAAGGACACTAAAACCAGACAAGAACACAGCAACAAAAAAGAAAACTACAGACCAACATCACTGATAAAAATGGGTGCAAAAACTCTCAAAAAATGCTAGGAAACAAAACTCAGCAGTACATAAAGAAGGTTATATTTACCATGATGAAGTAAGATTTAGCACATGAATGCCAATGTGTAATTGTTTGGAAAGGGTTTCTATCTTTGTGTGCTAATATGCTATAACCAATCTGGGGACGAAGCTTGGAGTCAAAAAGTGGTAATGACCTTAATTCTTACCCAAAGCAGTACTGGGACAGAAGCACACATTAGGTTGGTTATTTAACCAATCTCCCTCATTTACAGCTTAATTATTTTTTTCCAAATTCCTCCACAAAATTCTACCTATATGAGTATTTGCTGTGCAAAATATAAGTGAAAGGCTAGAGCAGGGAAATGTATTTTTCTCTTGGTTTTACTTCTAAGCAACCTCTTTATAATAATTTTAAAAAGAATCACTTAACATACTCTTGTCTTCAGTTTCAGTAGTCAAATGCCAGCCCCCAAGTTATAAAGTGGCCAGAGACACATTTGATAGATAGTTGTATTATATAGAAAGAATTTCCTCTGCAAATAAAATCCTGAAATTTAAGGAGTTGAAGAAATGGGTTATTTATATTGCATTTTTCTAAATAGCTGGAATAAAGACTTTTGAACGTTCACCCTATACAGAAATATTGAATATATGAAGCAATGGATGCTAATTATCCTAATTTGATCATTAAAATCTATGCATGTATTGAAATATCACATTGTACCCCATAAACATGTATGATTATTGTTTGTCAATAAAAACAAATAATCTAATTTTAAAAAGAAAGAAATGGACTATTTAGTGGCAGTATCACTGTCCCTAACAGATCTTCTAATTTTTCTATTACGTCATCTCCTTAGAGTTAGCCAAAGACACACATACATTCAGAGAATGCAAGTTTGAAAATGTAAGCTCATTATAAGAAGCAATTCTCAGGGCTGGGCATTGCAGTATAGAATGATAAGGTGATGTTAGCATCCCATGTGGGTGCCGGTTCGAGTCCCAGCTGCTCCACTCTCAATCCAACTCTCTGCTAATGTGCATGGGAAAGCAGCAGAAGGTGGCCCAAGTTTTTGAGCCCCTGCAGCCATGTGGAAGATTCAAATGAAGCTCCTGGTTCCTGGCTCCTAGATTTGGCTTGGCCCAGCCCTGGCTGTTGTGGCCATTTGGGGAGTGAGTCAGTAGTTGGAAGATCTCTGTCTACTCTGCTTTCTCTGTAACTCTGACTTTCAAATAAAATAAATAAATATTTTTTTTAAAAAGAAGTGGCCCACATGCCCATTGACCTTCTACTTGTATGAAAATGTATTGATTAGTGTTCTCAAGATAAACAGAAGTAATAGAAGACTTTATATAAATAGTTATGTATGCTTATTTTTTCTTATTGACTAATGAGTACACACACACATACACACAAACAATAGATCTACTGATTAACTGATTATATTTAATGCAGAATTGGCCCATGTGATTATGGAGGATGATGACTCCCAAGACATGTAATTGGCGAGCTGGAAATCCAGGAGAGCCAATGGTATAATTCCAGTCTGAGTTTTAGTCCTATAACAGGAAAAGATTGATGTCCCAGCTTGATAAAAAAGAATTCTACACTACTGTCTTTATTCTATTTAAGCCTTTAACAGATTGGATAAAATCTACCACATTGGGGATGGTAATCAATTTTAATCTGTAGATTCAATTGTTAATCTCATCCAGAAGCACAATAGCACACACACACACACACACACACACACAGAGAGACAGAGACAGAGACATAGACAGAGACAGAGGCAGAGTGACTTTCAAGGTATTTGGGCACCCTATGGCTCAGTCAAATTGATACATATAATTCATAAAATTGACCATCTCATTCATGCCTCTGAAAATAATCCTTCTAAAAGTATTCTGTTACTCTGTCTTCTCTTACCGAGAAACTAAAGGAATTAAAAACTTAATTATCAGATGTCACTGCATCTTTCATCTGATACTCTTAGGGATGCTTCTTAACATGATAAAATATTTTACCTTTGGTATTCTTATATGCCTATAGTGACAAATGGAATAATGCTTTCTTATTTTACATAATTTTTCTCCCCATTTGAACTACTCTTGTTCATAAAATCTTCTTTTTGCAGTTAGATTTGAATGAGAAAGGGTAATTAAACTCTTGGAGACTTAATAATGACTCATTAAGTGATTTTTCATTGAAAGGATTTTAAAAGGATTAAAATTTTATCATCACACTGCTGATCACATAGATATTGGCTTTCTCAGATTTTGCTAAAACAGTACTCACGCTATAATTTTTGAAGATATAAGGCAATATGCATAAAAAGGCAACAAAAATAAAACAAATTCACTCATGGCAGCCAATTCCATTATCAAGAGACAAGATTTAATTACATTGCACTAAATGAGTCTCATTTCTTTAATTTGGGGTGGGAGAGAACTTCAGAATACATTATTAGACAACAAGATACTAAAAGAGAGGGGAAGCAAGATCATGAGCATCTTGTGGGTAAGATAGATGCTTGACCATAGATACATTCCATTTGTCTCAAGAACATATAACTAGCTATTGACTGGGTTTTTAAAATTTGTTATATTATGGAATATAGGGAAAACTTATTTGCTGAGTAATTGCCAGACAATGTAAGGGAATATTGAAGAGCTATCTCATTTAGTGCTCTCAATAACAATGTAAGTATAAAATCACAACTTTATGGGTAAGATAACTGTGGACTTGAGACCCAAAGGGAAGTAAAAAACTTGCCTACAAAAACATATCAATTAGGGGTTCATCCAATCCATATTAGTTTGAATCCAAAATGTGTGTATTTGTGTGTGTGTTTAAATTGTCTCCTGATATTATTTTTCCTAGCTGAACAGGGATAAAGTCCATATTGAGTTTTCCTCACAGCTACCTGCATTCAAAATGACAATTTAAGTATTAGGAATGTCATACTTGGACTGTACTTCTGTTATTTTTCTTTGGCTTTTGCTTTCCCTTCAGTGGTTGCAATATCAATGATGAAGTATCAAAGGATAAAGCTATAAATTATAAGACTCTGTCAGATTCAATACACACCATCTCATGAATTCCATATTTGATACCAATCTGCTTGTCAGTCATTCTTACAAAATATTAAGACAGTAGATTCTGAAACATGTTAGCAACTGGTAGTGTAAAATGTGATCAAAAGGAAGCATACAAAAAAAAAAAACCTTACTGGGGACATGGTATCACATTGCTGTTTCAAACAGTTATTCTGTTGAGTACCTCTTAAATTATTTTTGATATATAGAGAAGTATCAATATCAAATGTGTTTTTACTCATCTGAGTTCAGAAGAAATTGTAAGATAGTCATGGAGTCGGACAAATGAATATACCACCTATAAAACTCTACTGTAGGGTATAAGCTTAGATCTGATCAAATTACTTTTTAACTCTTCCCTGAATTGAACTGTACCTGAATTTACTTGAACTAAATTGAATTGAATCTTCCCTAAATTGAACTACAGGTCTCTTCACTCAAGGTAAGAAGTTACCTAAATAAACTTACCCCATGACAAAGGACAGATAAGTACCTGTGCTTGTTAGCAACGGATGCTTCAAAGTGATAATAGAACAAACATCTGAAAAATGCTTATTTCCGTGCTCAAACAAATAAATTCTATAAATAATTCAATAAGCATTGAGAGGTAGGGGAAGCTGTGAGATTAAAATATTAACATCCTTTCATCTGGAAACATAAAGAATTGGCAAAAGTAATTCAACATTATAACTGTATCTTCCCGTAGACATCATGAGTAACGGTAAGTGCCACAATTCTGCTTCCATTTTCAGTAGTCTGGGAAAACCCCCATGAAAAAAAATAGCACTTGCCATTTTTCTCAAACATGAGTGCATGTAACTTGTTAATATCTTTAGTGGAGCATTAAGCCTTTGACTATAATGTAAACTAAAAATATAGCATCTCAAAAAAATAAGAACTGAAGACATAAAAGGGAAAGGACATAAAATAGATACCTTTGGTTCTATTCCCTTTCTGTTCGTGTTATTGTGTCTGCCAAGAAACACTCTGTGATTCAAAATGTGGGGCTCCATACGCACCAATTCCAGAGCCAGTCAGCTGAGTACTTCCTCTGAATATAACAGATATATTGGTCATAAAGTAACAAAAACACCAAAGCACTTGGGCCAAATTTAGTATTTTTGAGGTCAATATATTTCATCTAGGTCTTCCATCCTAGGACAGTAGGATTTCCTAGAAATTATCCTCTCATATTCCTTCACAATTGTGAACAACTTCATTTCTATTTTCACTGTAAATTACAGTCTCCCTTTGCAATTCCATTACAAGACATGCCCACACCCACATACATATTTAGGTGCACGAGAGCACATGCACACACACATACACATCATTCTTTATGCTGAGCAGTTCTTCCTTTACTGAAAATCTGAAACACTTTTTTCCTCTTTGAATAATGTCTTCTCTGAAGGTACTATTGAATAAATTCATTTATTTTTCTGTACCATGGAACCAAAAGAAGCATTAATATTTTTGTATTATCTCAGGAAAACTCAAAATTATCAATACATTAATTTTCACTATTTTAATGACCTGTAATCTTTTGAGTCATACTCTCCATACAATCTTCTATTTCTTTTCCCATCTTTCTTTCTTCCTGGCCATGCCAGTCATGCTGTAAATTTTGAAAAGTCTACTTAACAGCCTTTATCGCCAGTGAATTATTACTATAACCCTGGACAATATAATTTATGAATAAACAGTATATCTAAAATTGAAAATTCGTAATTCATTGTACTAATTCCGTTAAATCTCACTTCCCATTAATTTCAGATTATTTAACCCAAGTTACACTCTGGATTTTTATCTTCTTGCTATAATTCATAAATTATAACTTTAAGTATCACAATATAGTGAAGAGTATAGTGCTTTGTCCAGATTTCTCTTGAAGGAGAAGGGGATTTGATTCTATAGTTTCCAAATCTATTTCCTACAGAGAAGCTTCAGCTACATTGTTCTCTAGAAATTTCCCTCAGACCAAAAGAAGCAGCACTATGCAAGTACATTAGCTATTTATTTTTGGATAACAGATCACTCTGAAGTTTAGTGGTTTAGAACAACACATTTATCATCTCTGTGATCCACAAAACTTGACAAGGCTTAGTTGATTGTTTTGCTTCAGGATCTTTCATAAGGCATCAATCAACATATTGGTCAGGGCAGAAATCTCATCTGAAGGCTCTATTGGGGAACCACTTGCTTTTCTAGTTTAACTTACACTGATTCTCCTTAATCAAAATGAATATTTGGAATATCTGTGAGGTCCCCCAGGTGCACGTTCTCTCTTGCAGTATATTCCCTTAATTCCCATTTCACTGAATGTCATGAGATGTGATCTTCCTTAGATTACTTATGCACCATTGCTAAAACTACATGTATCTGTGTCCAATGTTGCCTCTCTCTTTCTTCTAGTCTTAGAAGATGAATGTCCCTCCCTCTTGCCTGAAGCTAATCCTGACATTGACATCCTTGACTTCCACATTCCCAGACCTTGTTCCATAACGTAGAATTCCCTTCTCCCATCCCATCCTCTCCCTCTAGTAACTCTATATGTCTTTCTGGCAAGTGCTTCTAAAGTCCATGTTTAGATAACATCAGTTTCATCTGCACATATTTTATTCTTGTTGTTTATACTTTATTATCATCAGAATAAATGCCCAATTTTTTCTATTCCCATTAATCTTATTCACCAAAGGGCCCTGGCTAAATCAAATAGATACTTTTTGCACCTTATTATGTTAGTTGTTTTTCTGCATTTGTCTCTGTCAATGAAGCAGTAACCATTAAGTCTCTCTTCTCTTTATTTCTATGATATCATATTCTCTTGAATCCATTCATTTCTTTCTGCCACTTCTTAATTTTTTTTTCCATAGGCAGGGCTTCCTTAAATATTTTTATTAAGTGAAATCATTCCTCAAGAGGTCAGAGAATTCATAGTGAAATAGCTCCTAATGGTCAAATCTTGAGCAAATTGAGCTACAAAACAGCTAACAATGGTACTAAAATTTAATCCAAAGATTAAAATAAATATCGTTAACCCATAGTGCCCATAGATAAATAGATAACTATGAAGTACATGATTCCCTTACAGAAAAATCCAAATAATAAATACACAATTAATGACAGAATTTTAAAATACCATTAAAACACCAAAATAATATTAGATGTAGGCAAGATCCTTTGATGAATGCTAAAACATGTGGGCGAGGCTTTTTAGGAGGAAGGAGATATTTGCATAACATCACAATATGGTGCTTTTCCTATAAATTCATAACCTAATATCATGAGAAAATATTAGATAAATTCAAGCTGAGGTACACTCTACAAATTAATTTTCAGAAATGTCAAAATCATAATAAACAAGGAAAAATGCGAAACTGTCACAGAAGAAAGGAGAGTAAGTACACATGACAAAGACAATGTGATATATTTCTAGATTGTATCCTGGAGCAATGACAAGACAATAGTAAACAACAATAACAAGTGAAGTCAATGAAGTTTGTAGTTTTGTTATTAGTATTGTACCAGAGTTAATTTACAAGTTTTGCTAAATGTATCATAGGTATGTAATGTTTAAAAAGGAGTAATTAATTTCAAATGTTTCATTTTCTAGCTAGCACCACTTATCACTCCACATGTTCTCTTTGGGAAACATAATTCAGTTTGATGATTTCAAATATCACTTGCATAATAGTGAATCAAAAATCTTCATTTTCAGATCAAAACTTGTGCATAGGCTTTAAAAATAATAAAATTTCTTGAGTAAACAAATGAATAATTGAATGTAATTTTAATTTTTAATATAACTTTTAATATAATTTTTATATTAAGTTGAAGTTAGGATTTGGAGCAAGAGAGTAGGGCTTTGCCTTCGATATCCTTTTCTATCAATGCTGGTTAAAAAAAATTGTACCTAACTTATAATCTGTTTCCTTATTTCAAAAATGGTGATAATAATACAACCCACCTCAATTTTTTTATGAAAATCAAAAAGTCAATTTATTTAAAAGGATGCAGTAAAGTGATTTTATGTAAATGTTGCCTATTATCCTTGTCTATCTGCAGTTTGCTCCAATTTAGTCATAAAGAAACCCATTTCATTTTAAAATTTTGGTCCAGGGAAATTTTTTTTAAAGCTTGTCCTGTTTATACTCACAATTATTGGTGTGCAGGACTAATTGCACCCAGAAGTGGTTAACAGCATCTGCTTGGAGTTTTGAGGGAAAAATTACCCACTTGTACCTTGTTTTGAAGGTTCAATTAGCTGTCTACAAAACTAATTGAGGGCATAAAAAGAGAAAAATTGGGCTCAGTTAAGGCCTCAAATCCCTCACTCTAATTCTTCATTGGAGAATAGAGCCTTTAAATGAGCCCTCTTCATGATTTTACACATTGCTGCAAAAGAACATGATTGACTCGCCAGCTGCTGTCTACCAAAACCAACAAATGTCTTCAGGGATATTTCAAGGAGTTTCAATATACAGAAACTCTAGTCACAAGGTTGACTAAGTATTTTGTGTCAAAAGTGCCTGGCCTCAGAAAGCCTTCTTTGATTTTCTCAAACTTATGTAATAATCACTAGAAATAAAATATAAATGAAAGTAAAATTGTCTTAAAAATAAAATTTCAATTCTAGTCTACCATCTGCTATTTGGGCAACCTTGAACAAGTTTCCTTACCTCGTGACCACTAATTTCATACGGGGTAAAATGTAATCATAAAGCAGTTGCTGAATTGTTGCAAAAATGAGGTCATATATGTAAAACCTTATTTTAAAAAGATAGATATTACTATATGAATGGATTATTGTTAGTCTTCTGTCTCTACATAGGGTCTTCTCTATCTTGTTTTTTTTTTTTTTTAACACATACTCCTATACCCAACCAGACTTTTTTTTTTCTTCGCATCCAGAAACCAGCACTTGGAATGATCTTTCATCCCTATAATTCCCATTAGAAATAAACATTTACTGAGTCTAGAAAATGAGAAGATGGTGTGAGATCTGTAGCAGTGGGCACCCAACAACATTAAAAACTTATTCATACCTCAAACACTATGGAGATGCCTCTGTGTATCATGCATTCCCCAATAATGTAAGGAATACACAATGGCGTTTGTGTATTTAGACATATCTGATCATAGAAAATATAAAGCACAAACACAGTTTAAAAATAAGAAATAGCAAACTTGTATAGGGAACTTACTGGGAATGGAACTGGCAGGACTGTGAGTTGCGCTGTATGAGTTAGTGTTGAGTAAATTTAAAGGCCTGGGACATCACTGCGCACTACTGTACACTTTATACACACTTCACAGTAGATTGCACTATATTTACAGAAATAGTTTCTTTTTGCAAAAATTACTTTCAGCTTGCTCTAACATTGTATTTATATACGTTTATTTTTTTAAAAAGATTTACTTATTTATTTGCAAGTCAGAGTTACACAGAAAGAGGAGAGGTAGAGAGAGAGAGAGGTCTTCAATCTGATGGTTCACTCCCCAACTGGCCTCAATGGCCGGAGCTGCACGGATCTGAAGCCAGTAGCCAGGAGCTTCCTCTGGGTCTCCCACGTGGTTGCAGGGTCCGAAGGACTTGGGCCATCTTCTACTGCTTTCCCAGGCGATATCAGAGAGTTGGATTGAAAATGGAGCAGCCAGATCTCAAACTGGTGCCCACATGGGATGCCAGCGCCTCAGGCCAGGGTGTTAACCTGCTGTGCCACAGCGCCATTCCCTTATTTATATACTTTTAAAAAGAGAAAGATCTGACATAAACTGTAAAGTCTGATACTGGATGTTGGAACAGAATTTTACCCTTTGCTATGTGTCCTGGGGACATTCCAGTGGTATAGGAGAAGAGCCTCTTTAGCCTGTGTCGCTCCCCCTCTTCGTGGAGGAACAACACTAAACCCTGCGTAGGCTTCATATCCGAGTCACGGCACCATTATGTCGCTCCCCCTCTTCGTGGAGGAACGACACAGGACCCTGCGCTGTTCTTTCGTCTGCTTGGCCCTTCCCGGGTTTGCTGCTGGTTCTTCCCGGGTTGGCTACCGTCCCTTCCACCTCCGTGGAAGGGCGGTTCCCCCTGCCACTTTCCCCACTTCCGCGGGGGAGCGGCACACCGCCGGCCGGCTCTCTCGGGGGCTGCACAGGTGTTCCTTCAGATAGATGTTCCTCGTGCATGTTGTCTCTCTCCTCCTTTATAGTCCTCTTCCACCAATCCCAACTCTGCTACCCACACGCCGAGTACGCTGCTCTCCTCCAATCAGGAGCAGGTCCTACAGTTTATTGGTTGAACTGGAGGCAGCTGTGTAGAAGCTGTTTCCTCCTCTCCCAGCGCCATATTGTGGGAGAGCAGATGCATAGAATAAGTCTTAATTCCAGTAACTTAGTCTAGTCCGAGTCGCTCCTAGTTGCTCCCCACAAGCCTGGACAGCAGTGGGAAACTCAAAGAAGTTCCTATTGATCAACAGCAGAGAAGGATTTAAGATTACTTTAGCAATTGAGATGGTTCTACTCATGAGTACTGGCTGTATATTACCCCTATCTATATTGCAAGAACCAGGGCTTTCCATTCCATGATGAAAACCCAAATTTAGGATGTGAAGAAAAATGACTAAGAAGTTGAGGAGAAAGGTGAACTTAGAAAGGTTTCTGGAAGAATATTTGGGGAAAAGGTGAGGAATTTGCCCAACTATATGATAAAATAAGCTCAGACAAGAACCTTGATAACAATTTTACTAGAGCACAGTTCTGGCTCATCTCTTTCCTTCTGTTAAAAAGTTCAAGAACACCCAAAAGTGAGAAAGGGAAGGGGGGAGGACATGATGATATAAGCATAATGCTCCCCAAAACTTACCCTTTAACAGTGCTCAGGTCTATAAAAGTATTTCAAGAAACTCAGGGAACAACATCTCTCTTCATCAATTTCCATTTCTAATTCTTTTCAAGAAGTCTTGCTGAGTATCATAAGGTATTGCTGTTTTTGGTCCTTTGTAGAAAGCAGCAAACAATTTTTTAAAATAAGTTTTATATATTATGCTAGAAAGTAATTCAGACATCATTGAGTTCAATATTCTCTTTTTACATATGCATAAGCTGGCCAGAACAAAACAGAAGTATCAAAGTCATGCAGCTAATAATTGGCAGAATCCATACTAGAACCAAGGTATCTTGACTCTTAGTTTATTTTCCTTTCTTACTGCCTCAGGTAGCTTCTCTCTGATCAAATTTTCAGAACTGTCTGTTGCAATTTGCTAGTAATTATTCCCATTCTGAAAACTCTCCATAGCAGTGAATCATAGTACCCTTTGGCCCAGCAGCCAAACTCCATGAGCTTTAAGGCATCCTTGGTATATACAACTCTAACTCTAAGACAATTAAGTTTTAAAGGTGACCTCCAGTACACTAAACCAATTACACAGTCCTCTGAGCAAAATCTTGAATGACTGGTACCCATTTTCAATTATTAAGACAGTATGCAATTCTAGCCTGGCAAAGAGTTATTTTAAGTTTAAATGTGATTGATGACTTTCATTGCTTATGTAAACACATCTTTATTTTAGGTAGTGAATTGTAAAGTAGTAGCCATAAAGAAATAGTGCCTTTTGGCAAATGAGAAATAAACAAGTGCCACAATTTATAGAGTTACCAATATATACACACTGTTAATACCACAATAGCAATCAACTATATAAATTGGGGGATTAATTTACATTTTCTGTGTTACCTGTCAGAATTTTACCAATCTCAGAGATTTATAATTTCTATAAAAATTTATTGCTCTACTACATCATAGACAGCATATTTTATGTTTTTATTATGCTCCTTTTATTACCTAATAGTTGTTCTCAAGTTAGAATCATGATAACAATTTTTCACGTTAAACCCACATATGAAAATTAAGTCAACAATACTACCTAAGCTAAAATGCTTATGCTCAAATCAGCTAATTACTTTTGAGTATTTTATGTAGTTAAAATAATAGGGTTTGCATATTTGTAATGTATTAAATTACTTAAAAATGATTTCATACGCATATTCCCAATATCACATTTTGTTTGAATCTAATTTTTTACAACTTTGACAGAGTACAATTAATGTACAATAAACTTTGTGTAATTAAAATACTCAACTTGATTATTGTGGGCTGAGAATACCCCCTATGAAGCCATCACTATTTTCAAGATAATGAATACTTCCAACATCACAAAGCTTCCTCCTGTTACTGTCTTAGACCAGGTTGTCTGGTCAAGAATGGCATCTCTTCTCACCATAACTTCTCATGGAAGAGAGATCAATGTGCTCTCTGGGCTCTCCTTTAAAATGGCATTGATTCCATTCGTGAGGGCAGAGTCTTCCTTTAGGCTCCACCTCTTAATATCATCCTTTTGGAAATTAAGATTTCAATACTCGAGTTTTGGAAAGATAGACATATTCAAATTACAGCATCTTTGCAATCCATCCTTTCATTTACCTGTATCTCAGATAACCACTGATTTACTTTCTATAAATAGAGGTAGATTTATATATAGAATTTTGTATGAATATAATCATATCATTTTTTTGCCAAAATCCCACTGTCTGCATTTATTTTATTTTTTAATTTTATTTAATAAATATGAATTTCCAAAGCACAACTTTTAGATTATAGTGGCTTTTCCCCCCCATAACCACCCTCCTACCCGCAACCATCCCATCTCCCCTTCCCTCTCCCATCCCATTCTTCATCAAGATTCATTTTCAATTATCTTTATATACAGAAGATCAATTTAGTATACACTAAGTAAAGATGTCAATAGTCTGCACCCATGCAGACACACAAAGTATAAAGTACTGTTTGAGTACTAGTTATACCGTAAATTCACATAGTACAACACATGAAGAACAGAGATCCTACATGGGGAGTAAGTGCACAGTGACTTCTGTTGTTGACTTAACAAGTTGACACTCTTGTTTATGGCATCAGTAATCACCCCAGGCTCTTGTCATGAGCTGCCAAGGCTATGGGAGCCTCTGCAGTTTGCCAACTCCAATCTTATTTAGACAAGGCCATAGTCAAAGTGGAAATTCTCTCCTTCCTTCAGAGAAAGGTACCTTCTTCTCTGATGGCCCGTTCTTTATGCCGAGATCTCACTCACAGAGATCTTTCATTTAGGTCTTTTTTTGGCCAGAATGTTTTGGCTTTCCATGCCTAAAATACTCTCATGGGCTTTTTAGCCAGATCCAAATGCCTTAAGGGCAGATTCTGAGGCCAGAGTGCTGTTTAGGACATCTGCCATTCTATGAGTCTGCTGTGTATCCTGCTTCCCATGTAGGATCATTCTCTCCTTTTTTTTTCTATCAGTTAATATTAGCAGACACTAGTCTTGTTTATGTGATCCTTTTGACTCTTAGTCCTATCATTATGAGCAATTATGAACTGGAACTGATCACTTTGACTAGTGAGATGGCATTGGTACATGCCACCTTGATGAGATTGAATTGGAATCCTCTGGCACATTTCTAACTACTGTTTGGGGCAAGTCCAATTGAGCATGTGCAGAACTGTACATCTCCTCCTTCTCTTATTCCCACTCTTTTTTTTTTTTTTTTGACAGGCAGAGTGGACAGTGAGAGAGAGAGACAGAGAGAGAAAGGTCTTCCTTTGCCGTTGGTTCACCCTCCAATGGCCGCCGCTGCAGCCGGCGCACCGCGCTGATCCGATGGCAGGAGCCAGGATCCAGGTGCTTTTCCTGGTCTCCCATGGGGTGCAGGGCCCAAGCACCTGGGCCATCCTCCACTGCACTCCCTGGCCATAGCAGAGAGCTGGCCTGGAAGAGGGGCAACCGGGACAGAATCCGGCGCCCCAGCCGGGACTAGAACCCGGTGTGCCGGCGCCGCAAGGTGGAGGATTAGCCTATTGAGCCACGGCGCCGGCTTATTCCCACTCTTATATTTAACAGGGATCACTTTTAAGTTAAATCTAAATACCTAAGAATAACTGTGTGTTAATTAAAGAGTTTAACCAATGGTATTAAGTAGAACAAAAAAATACTAAAAGGAATAAAATAGTAAGTTGTTCCTCGACAGTCAGGACAAGGGCTGATCAAGTCACTGTTTCTCATAGTGTCCATTTCACTTCAACAGGTTTCCTTTTCGGTGCTTGGTTAGTTGTCACTGATTGGGGAGAACATATGATATTTGTCCTTTGGGACTGGCTTATTTCACTGAGCATGATGTTTTCCAGATTCCTTCATTTTGTTGCAAATGACCAGATTTCATTTTTTTCTACTGCTGTATAGTATTCTATAGAGTATACAGTCCACAATTTCTTTATTCAGTCCACTGTTAACGGACATTTAGGTTGATTTCAGGTCTTAGCTATTGTGAATTGAGCTGCAATAAATATTGAGGTGCAGACAGCTCTTTTATTTGGCAATTTAATTTCCTTTGGGTAAATTCCAAGGAGTGGGATGGCTGGGTTGTATGATTGGGTTATATTCAGATTTCTGAGGAATCTCCAAACTGACTTCCATAGTGGCTTGACCAGTTTGCATTCCCACCAACAGTGGGTTAGTGTCCTTTTTTCCTCATATCCTTGCCAGCATCTGTTGTTGGTAGATTTCTGTATGTAAGCCATTCTAACTGGGGTGAGGTGAAACCTCATTGTGGTTTTGATTTGCATTTCCCTGATGGCTAGTGATCCTGAACATTTTTTCATGTGTCTGTTGGCCATTTGGATTCCCTCTTTTGAATAATATCTATTGAGGTCCTTGGCCTATCTCTTAAGTGGGTTGTTTGTTTTGTTTTTGTGGAGTTTCTTGATCTCTTTGTAGATTCTGGTTATTAATCCTTTATCAGTTGCATAGTTCGGAAATATTTTTTTCCCATTCTGTTGGTTGCCTCTTCACTTTCCTGACTGTTTCTTTTGCAGTACAGAAACTTCTCAATTTGATGCAATCCCAATTGTTAATTTTGGCTTTGACTTCCAGTGCCTCTGGGGTCTTTTCCAAGAAGTCTTTGCCTGTGCCTATATCTCGCAAAGTTTCTCCGATGTTCTCTAAAATTTGTTAGTGCTGGGCCATAGATTTAGATCTTTAATCCATGTTGAGTGGATTTTTGTGTAAGGTGTAAGGTAGGGGTCTTGCTTCACACTAATGCACATGAAAATCCAGTTTTCCCAGCACCATTTGTTGAATAGACAGTCCTTGCTCCAGGAATTGGTTTTAGATCATTGATCAAATTTAAGTTGGCTGTAGAAATTTGGATTGATTTCTGGTGTTTCTATTCTGTTCCATTGGTCTATCCATCTGTTTCTGTACCAGTACCATGCTGTTTTGAATATAACTTCCTGTAGTATGTCCCAAAATCTGGTGTTTTGATGCCTACAGCTTTGTTTTTGTTGTATAAGATTGTTTTAGGTATTCAAGGTCACCTGTGCCTCCATATGAATTTCAGCATCATTTTTTCCAGATCTGAGAAGAATGTTTTTGGCATTTTGATTGGTATCACATTGAATCTATAGACTGTTTTTGGGAGAATGGACATTTTGATGATATTGTTTCTTCCAATCCATGAGCATGGCAGCTTTTTCCGGTTTTTGGTATCCTCTTCTATTTCTTTCTTCAAGATTTTGTATTTCTCATCTTAGAGATCTTTAACTTCCTTAGTTAAGCTTATTCCAAGGTATTTGATTGTTTTTGTGGCTATTGTGAATGTGATTGATCTTAGAATTTCTTTCTCACCCGTGGCATTGCCTGTGTATACAAAGGCTATTGATTTTTGTGCACTGATTTTATATCCTGCTACTTTGCCAAACTCTTCTATGAGTTCCAAAGTCTCTTAGTAGAGTTCTTTGGATCCCCTAAATAAAGAATCATATCATCTGCAAAGAGGGATAGTTTAAGTTCTTCCTTCCCAATCTGTATCCCTTTAATTTCTTTTTCTTGCCTAACGGCACTGGCTAAAACTTCCAGAACTATATTGAATAGCAGTGGTGAGAGTGGGCATCCCTTTCTGGTACCAGATCTCAGTGGAAATGCTTCCAAATTTTCCCATTCAATAGGATGCTGGCCGTAGGCTTTTCATAAACTGGTTTGATTGTATTGAAGAATGTTCCTTCCATACACAGTTTGCTTAGAATTTTCATCATGATAGGGTGTTGCATTTTATCAAATGCTTTCTGTGCATCTATTGAGATAATCATATGGTTTTTCTTCTGCAGTCTGTTAATGTGGTGTATCACATTGATTGATTTGCGAATGTTGAACCATTCCTGCATACCAGGGATAAAACCCACTTGCTCTTGTTGGATGAACTTTCTGATGTGCTGTTTCATTCTATTGGCCAGAATTTTATTGAAAATTTTTGCGCCTATGTCCATAAGGGAAATTGGCTTATAATTCTCTTTCAATGCTGTATCTTTTTTAGGTTTAAGAATTAAGTTGATGCTGCCATCATAGAAAGAATTTTGGAGGATTCCCTCTTTTTCGATTCTTCTGAATAGTTTCAGAAGATTTGCATTAGTTCTTCTTTAAATTTCTGGTAGAATACAGCAGTTAATCCATCTGGTCCTGGGCTTTTTTTATTGGGAAGGATTTTATTACTGATTCAATTTCTGTCTCATTTATGGGTCTATTTAGGTTTCCCATGTCTTCATGGTTCAATTTAGGTAGGTTGCATGTGTCCAGGAATCTATCCATTTCTGATAGATTTCCCTCTTTGCTGGCATAAAATTCTTTGTAGTAATTTCTGATGACTCTTTATTTCTATGGTGTCTGTTGTTACATTCCCTTTTTCATCTCTGATTTTATTGATTTGGGACGTTTCTATTCTTTTTTTGTTAGTCGGGCCAATGGGGTGTCAATTTTGTTTATTTTTTCAAAAAACCAGCTCTTCATTTGGCTGATCTTTTGTAATTTTTTTTGGAGTCAATTCTGTCGATTTATTCTCTAATTTTATTATTTCTCTCCTCCTACTAGATTTGGGTCTGGTTTGCTGCAGTTTTTCTAGATCCTTGAGATGCATTGAAAGCTCATCTATTTGGTGCCTTTCCAATTTCTTGATGTAGGCACCTATTGATATAAACTTTCCTCTTAACACTGCTTTTGCTGTATCCCATAAGTTTTGGTATGTTGTGCTGTTATCCTCATTTACTTCCAGAAAGTTTTTGATTTCTCTTTTGATTTCTTCTATGACCCAGTGTTCCTTCAGGAGCATGCTGTTCAATCTCCATGTGTTTGCAGATGCTCTAGGAATTCCTGAGTTGCTAATTTCCACTTCATTCCACTGTGGTCTGAGAAGATGCATAGTATGATTTCAATTCTTTTGAATTTGCTGAGACTTGCTTTATGGCCCAGTATGTGGTCAATCCTAGAGTAGGTTCCATGTACTGCTGAGAAGAAAGTAAATTCTTTAAGTGTGGGATGAAAAGGTCTGTAGATATCTGTTAGATCCATGTGGGCTATAGTGTCGATTAAATCTGTTGTTTCCTTGCTGATCTTCTGTCCGGTTGATCCGTCTATTGCTGAAAGTGGAGTATTGAAGTCCCCCAGTACTATTGTATTGGAGTCTAAGTCTCCCTTTAAGTTCCTTAACATATCTTTTAAATAACCTGGTGCCCTGTAATTAGGTGTGTATACATTTATAATAGTTATGTCTTCCTGTTGAATTGATCCTTTAATCATTATATAGTGCCCCTATTTGTCTCTCTTAACAGTTTTTGTGTTCGTTTATTTTGTCTGATATTAAGATGGCTATGCCAGCTCTTTTTTGCTTTCTATTGGCATGTTATATCTTTTTCCAACCTTTCACTTTCAGTCTGCATGCATCTTTGTTGGAAAGATGTGTTTCTTGTAAGCAGCAAATAGATGGGTTTTGTTTTTTAATCCATTCAGCCAGTCTGTGCCTTTTAATTGGAGAGTTGAGGACAGTTACATTCAATGTGACTATTGATAAGCAGTGATTTTGCCCTGCCAATTTCCCAAAGATATTTCTAATATATGCTTTGAAATTCCTGTGATCTTTTACTGGGAGATTTTCTTCCTTTACCTTCTTTCATATTGATTACTGTGTTTCTGTGTTTCTGTGTGCAACACATCTTTAAGCATCTTTTGCAGGGCTGGACGAGGGGTGACAATTTATTTCAATTTCTGTTTGCTATGGAAGGTATCTATTTCATCTTCATTTACAAATGAGAGATTTGCAGGATATAATATTCTGGGCTGGCAGGTTTTTTTCCTCTTAGTACTTGGGCTATATCTTGCCATTCCCTGCTAGCCTGTACGGTTTCTGATGAGAAGTCTGCTTTGAGTCTAATTGGAGATCTTCTGAGAGTAATCTGATGTTTCTCTCTTGCACATTTTAGAACCTTTTCTTTATGTTTCACTGTGGTGAGTTTGATTACAACGTGTCATGGTGAGGATCTCTTTTGGTCATGTTTATTGGGGGTTCTATGTGCTTCCTGTACTTGGATGTCTCTTTCCTTTTCCAAACCAGGGAAGTTTTCTGCTAGTATCTCACTAAAAAGGCCTTCTAATCCTTTCTCTCTCTCCATGCCTTCAGGAACTCCTAGAACTCGAATGTTGGGTTTTTAATAGTATCCTGTAGATTCCCAACAATATTTTTTAGATTTCCAATTTCCTCTTCTTTTCTTTGGTTTGACTGTATACTTTCCTGTGTTCTGTCTTCTAAGTCTGATATTCTCTCTTCTATCTCACTGATTCTGTTTTTAAGGCTCTCAAATGTGTTTTCAGTTGTTCTATTGAATTCTTCATTTCATTTTGATTTCTCTTCAATATCTCGATTTCATGTTCTACTAAATTTTCATTTCATTTTGATTCCTCCTCAAGATTTCATTTTCATGAGAGAAATTTTTTATCCTGTCCAGTAAGGATTTCTGTATTTCATGCATTTGTTTTTAATTACTTCTAAATGTTCTTATCAATTTTTTGAGATCTGCTTCTTGCATTTCTTCTATCTCATCATCTTTATAATCTTGAATTGGAGTGTCATGTTCATTTGGGCGCATTATAATGTCTTCCTTGTTCTTGTTTCCTAGGTTTCTGCGTTTGTTGTTTGGCATTGTGGATATATTCTTTGATTTCTTCTTTTCTTTCTCGCTGTGGTGGCTTTTCTCATTATACTATGACTCTGAATTAAGTGGACTGTTTGCTTTTGGTGAATCTCTAGAGGCTTGTGGTGCATATGGCCAGAGAGCTCTGTTTATTTCTTCAGGGTTAAGAGTGTGCCAAAGGTTACACACCGATGTTTGGCATGGTAAATCTTCTCTCTCTCTTTTTTTATTCAGAAAGGAAGTAATTCCACTCACCTGAGCTCTTCTCCCTGATGGCAATCGGTGCCTGAGTGCTAGCCCCAGTAGGTGTAATATTTGTCTGCTTTGTTCCAAGGAGCACACAAAGGATCTGTGCAGTCCTCAGTGTAAGCTCAGATTCCCTGCAATGTCTCTCACCACATAGTCAAAGCCACCCGAATTTGTAGCTTCTCCCACTAAGACTACTCACTTCTCAGCCACACCATGAGTTCTCCTACACACCCTCAGTTTTTTTTTTTTTTTCCACAGTCCGGGTTCATAAGCTCCACACATTCACTAGGTCTTAGTCTCCTGTTATTTCTCCCCACCAGAGTCAGGTCTTTCTGTTTGGCTGAGAGTAGGTGCTGCCCCCAGCTGGCACAGCTGTTACATATGTCCAAAATGGTGCGTGCTCTATTGCCTCACTCACCTTTGTAAGGTGAGTGGAGAGAGAGAATTGTGTCCTTACCAGTCCTTTTTTTTTCTCTCTCCTCTAGTTGGGCTGGTGTACTTTCCCCCACAGGGCTTCAAGCCTTGTTCTCTATAGGCTCTTCCTGCTCCTTTTCTGCCAGTGTCTCAGGCTACTGTGGTTTCGCCTGACCTCCCTTTCCAGCACTGGTCCATAGACTCGGCAGCTGGGGTCCCCAGCCATGGGCGCCCGTACCCTCCATGTAATTCCACCATGTCCCTCTAATTCCGGAAGAGTTTCCTCTGCAGTTTTTTCAATAACTCTCCCCTGAGACTATAGTATCTCCACTTTTATTAAACTATCTTTTCCCAGACTATCAGTGAGCTCCCTCCCTATTCTGCCATCTTAGAATCATAGCATTTGTAATGTTTATATGTAGCCCATATCACTCAACAGTTTTGAAGCTCATGACGGTTATTGGATATATCAGTAGTTTCTCCTTTTTACTGCTGTGTAAAAGTTCATCATATGGTTATACTTCAGTTTGTTTTTTCATCATCTATTGATAAATATTTGGGGTGTTTACAGTATGGAAGCTATTACAAATAATGCTGCTATAAATATCCATGGAAAAGTATCTGTTTAATATATATTCTATTTCTTTCAGATAAAACGCTAATAAACAGAGTAGCAGGGTCATATAATAGATGTTTACATATTCATGAAACTGTCATTTATTTGTCTAAGGTGATTGTACCATATTGCATTTCCATTAGCAAGGTATAAGGACTCCAGTTGCGCCCTGTGCTTGCCAGAACTTAATTAGGTTTTTTTTTTTTATAGATTTACTTATTTGAAAGACAGAGAGACAGAGACAGAGAGAGTGAAGGGGGAGAGAGAAAAATCTTCCATCCACTAGTTCACTCCCCAAATGGCCTTTGTGGCCAAGGCTGGGCCAGACTGAAGCCAGGAGCTTCTTCCAGTTGGGATCAGGGGCCCGTGCTCCTGGGTCATCTTTTGATGCTTTCCCAGGTGCATTAGTAGGGAGCTGGATCGAAAACCAGTACTGGTGATGGAAAATCTCTCAGTCCGATAAGAGGGGGAGCCAAGATGGCGGAATAGTGAGGGCGCGCACTGATAGTCCGGGAAAATTTAGTTTAATAAAAGGGGAGTTACGGTAGCTGCAGAAAAAAAAGAACCAGGGAAAAATTGCACGGGAATCGTGAATCGGAGGACCTACTGGGAGAACAAGGTCGCCCACCCCGCGGAAGCCAAGTCCCGGGACCGAGCCGCAGAAGCCCCAGGGTCGGCACGCCAGTGCTCCAAGGGGAGTGCACGCCACACAGACAACAGCGGGGAGACTTGGGACGCTCAGGGCTCCGAGTCCACACATCGGCGCTGGAAGGGGAGGTGAGCTCAATAACCCGAGACATTGGTGGGGAAACGGGGGTCAGAATCTAGAGGGGGGCCAGAAAGTGCAGCAAACTCACTACCGGAAAGAAGGAAAAAAAAAGCTTCGGGGTTTCTCTTTCCCCTAACCTTGCAAAGGTTACAAGGCTGCAAGGCTTGAAGAGACAAAGAGCAGGCCTCCTCTCTGGATTTACATATCAATGGGGGAGAGCTAAGGAACTGAGTCACTACAATTCAGTAGCCTAGGCAACCCAGTGGGAGTCCAGAGGAGCCAAAGACTGGAAGCTAAATACCATCAATTCTGCACAGCCCTGCCCTGCGGTGTTACTTACCCCCTGAATAAATAAAATAAATAAATAAATAAAAAGAGAGAGATTTACCACGCATAACCTGAGGGTGTCACCTTTGCACACCCTTAACCAGGAAGAACCAGGCAGAGCTCTCAGGCCGCACCCATCTCAAGCCTCCAAGGCTCCTCCAACAGCAGGCAGTCCACTTAACACGGACACAGAAAAAAAAAAAAAAACGCACAGTGACGCAAGAAGAATTAACTATGCCGAGTAACAAACACAGAAATAGAGGGAGCAAGATCAACGATGACACTATGATGCCTCCAAATAAGCAAAACACCCCAAGCCAAGAGTATGAAGATGATGAGATAGAAGAAATGCAAGATACGGATTTCAAAAAATTTATGATAAGAACATTTAGAAGTTTTCAAAAGCAAATCCTTGAACTACAGAAATCCTTAATGGACAAGATTGAAAATCTCTCTCGTGAAAACGAAATTTTAAGGAAGAGTCAAAATGAAACTCAGAAACTAGTAGAACAGGAAAGTGTTATAGTGAAGAGAAATCAAAATGAAATGAAGAGCTCAATAGATCAAATGACAAACACATTAGAAAGCCTTAAAAACAGAATGGGTGAAGCAGAAGAGAGAATATCGGACTTAGAAGATAGAGCACAGGAAAACATACAGTCAAACCAAAGAAAAGAAGAGGAAATTAGAAACCTAAAAAATATTGTTGGGAATCTACAGGATACTATTAAAAAAACCAACATTCGAGTTCTAGGAGTTCCTGAAGGCATGGAGAGAGAGAAAGGATTGGAAGGCCTTTTTAGTGAGATACTAGCAGAGAACTTTCCAGGTTTGGAGAAGGACAGAGATATCCTAGTACAGGAAGCTCATAGAACCCCCAATAAACATGACCAAAAGAGATCCTCACCACGACACGTGGTAATTAAACTTACCACAGTGAAACATAAAGAAAAGATCCTAAAATGTGCAAGAGAGAAACGTCAGATTACTCTCAGAGGATCTCCAATCAGACTCACAGCTGACTTCTCATCAGAAACCCTAAAAGCTAGGAGGGAATGGCGAGACATAGCACAGGTGCTAAGAGAGAAAAATTGCCAGCCCAGAATATTATATCCTGCCAAGCTCTCATTTGTGAATGAAGGTGAAATAAAGACCTTTCATAGCAAACAGAAATTGAAAGACTTTGTGGCCACTCGTCCGGCCCTGCAAAAGATACTTAAAGATGTGCTACACTCAGAAACACAGAAACACGGTCATCAATATGAAAGAAGGGAAAGGAAGAACACCTACCAGTAAAAGAGCATGGGAAGCTCAAAGCATATACTAGAAAATATTTCCGGGAAAATGGCAGGGCAAAGTCACTTCGTATCAATAGTCACATTGAACATTAATGGTCTGAATTCTTCAGTTAAAAGACACCGTTTGGCTAACTGGCTCACAGAACACAACCCAACTATTTGTTGCCTACAAGAAACACATCTCTCTAACAAAGAGGCATGCAGACTGAAAGTGAAAGGTTGGAAAAAGATATTCCATGCCAACAGAAACCAAAAAAAAGCAGGTGTAGCCATATTAATATCAGACAAAATAAACTTTAATACAAAAACTGTTAAGAGAGACAAAGAGGGACACTATATAATGATTAAGGGTTCAATTCAACAGGAAGATGTAACTATTATAAATGTATATGCACCTAATTACAGGGCACCGGTCTATTTAAAAGATATGCTAAGGGACTTAAAGGGAGATTTAGATTCCAATACAATAGTACTGGGGGACTTCAATACTCCACTCTCAGAAATAGACAGATCATCCGGACAGAAGATCAACAAGGAAACAGCAGATTTAATTGACACTATTGCCCAAATGGATCTAACAGATATCTACAGAACTTTCAACCCTACATCTACAGACTTCACATTCTTCTCAGCAGCGCATGGAACCTTCTCTAGGATTGATCACATACTAGGCCATAAAGCAAGTCTCAGCAAATTTAAAAGAATTAGAATCATACCATGCAGCTTCTCAGACCACAGTGGGATGAAGCTGGAAATTAGCAACTCAGGAAACCCCAGAAAGTATGCAAACACATGGAGACTGAACAACATGCTCCTGAATGAACACTGGGTCATTCAAGAAATCAAAAGAGAAATCAAAAACTTTCTGGAAGTAAATGAAGACAACAACACAACATATCAAAACTTATGGGATACAGCAAAAGCAGTATTGAGAGGCAAATTTATAGCAATAGGTGCCTATATCAAGAAATTGGAAAGGTACCAAATAAATGAGCTTTCAGCGCACCTCAAGGACCTAGAAAAACTGCAGCAAACCAAACCCAAATCTAGTAGGAGAAGAGAAATAATTAAAACCAGAGAAGAAATTAACAGGATTGAATCCAAAAAAACATTACAAAAAATCAGCCAAGCGAGAAGCTGGGTTTTTGAAAAAATAAACAAAATTGACACCCCATTGGCCCAACTAACTAAAAAAAGAAGAGAAAAGACCCAAAGCAATAAAATCAGAGATGAAAAAGGAAACGTAACAACAGACACCACAGAAATAAAAAGAATCATCAGAAATTACTACAAGGACCTGTATGCCAGCAAACAGGAAAACCTATCAGAAATGGATAGATTCCTGGACACATGCAATCTACCAAAATTGAACCATGAAGACATAGAAAACCTAAATAGACCCATAACTGAAACAGAAATTGAAACAGTAATAAAGGCCCTCCCAACAAAGAAAAGCCCAGGACCAGATGGATTCACTGCTGAATTCTACCAGACATTTAAAGAAGAACTAATTCCATTTCTTCTCAAACTATTCAGAACAATCGAAGAAGAGGGAATCCTCCCAAATTCTTTCTATGAAGCCAGCATCACCTTAATCCCTAAGCCAGAGAAAGATGCAGCACTGAAAGAAAATTACAGACCAATATCCCTGATGAACATAGACGCAAAAATCCTCAATAAAATTCTGGCCAATAGAATACAACAACACATCAGGAAAATCATCCACCCAGACCAAGTGGGATTCATCCCTGGTATGCAGGGATGGTTCAACATTTGCAAATCAATCAATGTGATTCACCACATTAACAGACTGCAGAAGAAAAACCATATGATTATCTCAATTGATGCAGAGAAAGCATTTGATAAAATTCAACACCCTTTCATGATGAAAACTCTAAGCAAATTGGGTATAGAAGGAACATTCCTCAATATAATCAAAGCAATTTATAAAAAACCCACAGCCAGCATCCTATTGAATGGGGAAAAGTTGGAAGCATTTCCACTGAAATCTGGCACCAGGCAGGGATGCCCACTCTCACCACTGCTATTTAACATAGTTCTGGAAGTTTTAGCCAGAGCCATCAGACAAGAAAAAGAAATCAAAGGAATACAAATCAAGAAGGAAGAAGTCAAACTATCCCTCTTTGCAGACGATATGATTCTGTACTTAGAGGATCCAAAGAACTCTACTAAGAGACTATTGGAACTCATAGAGGAGTTTGGCAAAGTGGCAGGATATAAAATCAATGCACAAAAATCAACAGCCTTTGTATACACAAGCAATGCCATGACTGAGAAAGAACTGCTAAGATCAATCCCATTCACAATAGCTACAAAAACAATCAAATACCTTGGAATAAACTTAACCAAGGACGTTAAAGATCTCTACGATGAAAATTACAAAACCTTAAAGAAAGAAATAGAAGAGGATACCAAAAAATGGAAAAATCTTCCATGCTCATGGATTGGAAGAATCAACATCATCAAAATGTCCATTCTCCCAAAAGCAATTTATAGATTCAATGCAATCCCAATCAAGATACCAAAGACATTCTTCGCAGATCTAGAAAAAATGATGCTGAAATTCATATGGAGGCACAAGAGACCTCGAATAGCTAAAGCAATCTTGTACAACAAAAACAAAGCCGGAGGCATCACAATACCAGACTTCAGGACATACTACAGGGCAGTTGTAATCAAAACAGCATGGTACTGGTACAGAAACAGATGGATAGACCAATGGAACAGAATTGAAACACCAGAAATCAATCCAAACATCTACAGCCAACTTATATTTGATCAAGGATCTAAAACTAATTCCTGGAGCAAGGACAGTCTATTCAATAAATGGTGCTGGGAAAACTGGATTTCCACGTGCAGAAGCATGAAGCAAGACCCCTACCTTACACCTTACACAAAAATCTACTCAACGTGGATTAAAGACCTAAATCTACGTCCTGACACCATGAAGTTATTAGAGAACATTGGAGAAACCCTTCAAGATATTGGCACAGGCAAAGAATTTCTGGAAAAGACCCGGGAGGCACAGACAGTCAAAGCCAAAATCAACTATTGGGATTGCATCAAATTGAGAAGTTTCTGTACTGCAAAAGAAACAGTCAGGAGAGTGAAGAGACAACCGACAGAATGGGAAAAAATATTTGCAAACTATGCAACAGATAAAGGGTTAATAACCAGAATCTACAAAGAGATCAAGAAACTCCACAAAAACAAAACCAACAACCCACTTAAGAGATGGGCCAAGGACTTCAATAGACATTTTTCAAAAGAGGAAATCCAAATGGCCAACAGGCACATGAAAAAATATTCAAGGTCATTAGCAATCAGGGAAATGCAAATCAAAAGCACAATGAGGTTTCACCTCACCCCGGTTAGAATGGCTCACATACAGAAATCTACCAACAACAGATGCTGGCGAGGATGTGGGGAAAAAGGGACACTAACCCACTGTTGGTGGGAATGCAAACTGGTCAAGCCACTATGGAAATCAGTCTGGAGATTCCTCAGAAACCTGAATATAACCCTACGGTTCGACCCAGCCATCCCACTCCTTGGAATTTACCCAAAGGAGTTTAAATTGATAAACAAAAAAGCGGTCTGCACCCTAATGTTTATTGCAGCACAATTCACAATAGCCAAGACCTGGAACCAACCTAAATGCCCATCAACGGTAGACTGGATAAAGAAATTATGGGATATGTATTCTTTAGAGTACTATACCGCAGTAAGAAACAACGAAATCCAGTCATTTGCAACAAAATGGAGGAATCTGGAACACATCATGCTGAGTGAAGTAAGCCAGTCCCAAAGGGACAAATACCATATGTTCTCCCTGATCGGTGACAACTGACTGAACACCAAAGGGGAAACCTCCTGAAGTGAAGTGGACACTATGAGAAATGGTGACTTGATCAGCATAGCCCTGACTGCTGATGGACAACTTAATACATTATCCCTCATAGTATTTTTTTTTTTGTCTGTTCTACTTGATATGACTGGTTTAATTCTGTAATTAATACACAGTTATTCTTGAGTGTTGAAAATTAACTGAAATGTGATCCCTGTTAAACATAAGAGTGGGAATAAGAGAGGGAAGAGATGTGTAATTTGGGGCATGCTCGGGCTGACTTGCCCCAATTGGTAGAGTTGGAAACATACCAGGGGATTCCAATTCAATCCCATCAAGGTGGCATGTGCCAATGCCATCTCGCTATTCCAGGTGATCAATTTCAGTTCACAATTGATCATAATGAAAGGACTGAGAGTCAAGGGGAGCACATGGGCAAGTCTAGTATCTGCTGACACCAACCGATAGAATGGATAAAGGGGAGAGTGGTCCAGCATGGGAAGTGAGATGCTCAGCAGACTCATAGAATGGCGGATGTCCTAAATAGCACTCTGGCCTCAGAATCAGCCCTGAAGGCACTTGGATCTGGCTGAAAAGCCCATGAGAGTTTTTCAGGCATGGAAAGCCAAGACACTCTGGCAAAAAGATCTCTGTGAGTGAGATCCCAGTGGAAAGAACAGGTCTTCAAAGAGGGAGGTGCCTTTCTCTGAAGGGAGGAGAGAACCTCCACTTTGACTATGACCGTGTCTAAACAAGATAAGAGTCGGAGAACTCAGGGGGCTTCCATAGCCTTGGAAACTCATAACTGGTGCATAGGGAGATTACTGATGCCATAAACAGGAGTGTCAATTTGTGAAGTCAACGGCAGGAGTCACTGTGCACTTACTCCTCATGTAGGATCTCTGTCCTTAACGTGCTGTACACTGAGGCTTAATGCTATAACGAGTACTCAAACAGTATATTTCACTTTGTGTTTCTATGGGGGTTCAAACGATTGAAATCTTTACTTAATGTACACTAAACTGATCTTCTGTTAAAAAAAAAAATTATCAATTCCCAACTTGACTCTCACTGGGATTAAACATGACAATAGGTCTGATCTGATTTCATCATCATTTAAAAAAAATCATCTATTATTTTTCACTTTATGTTTCTGTGTGGGAGCAAACTGTTGAAATACTTACTTAAGGTATGCTAGGCTGATCTTCTGTATATTAAGATAATCGAAAATGAATCTTGACGTGAATGGAGGGGGAGAGGGAGTGGGAAGGGGGGGGTTGTGGGTGGGAGGGACGGTACGGGGGGGGGAAGCCATTGTAACCCATGAGTCGTACTTTGGAAATTTATATTCATTAAATAAAAGATAAAAAAAAAAAAAGTAGGGAGCTGGATCAAAGTGGAGCAACTTGGACTCAAACTAGTCCTGCAATATGGGATGCAGTTGTCACATTAAGTGATATAATCTGCTGTGCTGCAATGCCAGCTCTGCTTAGTTTTATTTTATTTTAATTTTAGCCACTCCACAGAATACATAGTGGAATCTTTGTCTTTATTTGTGTTTCACTTGATGACTAAAGATGTTATGCATCCTCTTATATTCTTCTTAACCATTCATATATCTTCTTTTATGATGTGTCTGTCCATCTTTTTTTTTAAGTTGAATTATCTTTGTTGCTGTCATACAAAAATTCTTAATTTATTATGAAGGCAAATCTCCTGTTTGATGTGTGCTGTAAATATTTTTTCTCAGTCTTTGGATTGTCTTTTTCTTTTCTTTTTGATAGTTTTGTTTCTCACTAGCAGTCATTTTATTAGATATTAATCATCACATATTTTAAAGTACTTCACGTTTCTAGGTTCTGAATGGGAAAGACAAAAGAGCTGAGATTATTTGGCTTTGTCTACCAAGACATCAGTTGAATTTTTTTCTTAAATTACTTTATTTCGGCTTTACCCACTATGCCACAACTTTGCCAGCCTGAGGTGCCTGGCATTTCATATGGGCGCAGGTTCATATTTCAGCTGCTCCACTTCTGATCCAGTTCCCTACTAATGTGTTCAGGAAAGCAGTGGAGGGTGGCCCAAATGCTTGGGCCCCTGTAACAATGTGGTAAACCTGGAAGAAGTGCCTAACTCCTGGCTTCAGCCTGGCTCAATGCTTGCTGTTGCAATCATTTGGGGAGTGAACCAACTCTTTCTGAGATCTCTCTATGTAACTTTGACTTTCAAATAAATATATTTTTTATTTTTAAAGATTTATTTATTTATTTGAAAGTCAGAATTACACAGAGAGAGGAGATGCAGAGAGAAATATCCTCCATCCAAACTACTTCTATGCTCCTCTGTTCTTCCCAATCTCTATTAATTACACTATATTATATTCAGATTGAGTTTATCTGGTTTCATATATGAGGGAAAAATATGGTATTCGTCTTTCTGTTTTTGACTTATTTTGTAAATGGCAAAATTTCATATTTTTATAGCTGAATAGTATTTAATTATGCATGGATATTTGCTATATCTATGCATGTGATGACAGCCATCTTGGTTGATTCTATATTTTGGCTATTGTGAAAAGTACTGGAATAAACATGATGGAACAGCTATATCCCTGATACATTGAATTCATGCCTTTTGGATATATAATCAGTAGTGGGATTGCTGGATCGCATGGCAGTTCTATTTCTAGTTGTTTAAGGAATCCTCATGCTGTTTTGGTAAGACCCCGAAAGCTCAGATAACACATGTGAAACTAGACAAATGGGATTTTTTTAAAAAAATATCTATTTTATTTATTTGAAATAGAGAAATAGAGGGGGCCGGTGCTGTGGCTCACTTGGTTGATCCTCCGGTTGCGGCGGCGGCATCCCACATGGGCACCGGGTTCTGGTCCCAGTTGCTCCTCTTCCAGTCCAGCTCTCTGCTGTGGCTCGGGAGGGCAGTGGAGGATGGCCCAGGTGCTTGGGCCCCTGCACCCGCATGGGAGACCAGGAGGAGGATCCTGGTACTGGCCATAGCGGCCATTTGGGGAGTGGACCAACGGAGGGAAGACTTTCTCCCTGTCTCTCTGTATACAACTCTACCTGTCAAATAAAAAAATCTGATTTATTAAAAAAAAGAAAGAGAGAGAGAGAGAGATCTTCTATCCACTCGTAATTTCATTGTTCTACATTTGTATATCCAATTTCACCAGCACCAATTATTAAAAAAGGCAATCCTGGAGGCCTGAGTTGTGGCATAGTAAGTTGTTGCTGCTTGTGATTCTAGCATCCCATACTGGACTGCTCTTTCAAGTCCCAGCTATTCTACTTCCAATCCAGTTTCCTGTTAATGTACCTGAGAAGACAGCAGATGATGGCCTAAGTGCTTGGACCTCTGTCACCCATGTGGGAGACCAGAATGGCATTCCAGTTTGCATGACAGGCCCATCTCTTTCTGTTGTGGTCATTTGGGGAGTGAACCCATGAATGAAAGAGTGTTTCTCCCTCTCCCTCTTCTTCTGCCTTTTCCTCCTTCTCCCTCTCCTTCCCCTTCCCCTCTCCCCCTTCCTGTCCCTCTTCCCCTTCCCCCCCACCTCTTCCTCTCCCTCTCTTCCTTCCTCTCTCATGCTTTGCCTTTCAAATAAATGACTCTTTTTAAAAAAACACAATTCTTTCTATAATGTTTGTTCTTGGAATCTTTATCAAAAATCAACTTGGGCTGTCTGTATGTGGATTAGTTTCTGGGCTCTCTATTCTATTCCATTGATCTATGTGTCAGTTTTTAAACCTGTATCATGCCGAGTTAATTATTGTAGCTTTGTAATATGTTTTTTTTTTATCAGTATGGATGATGCTGCTTTCAAGACGTTTATTGTAAAATTTTCTTATGGTTGATGCTTTGAATTTTTTAAATAAATTATCTCTTCAATCCATTTTAAATTATCTAAAATCCTGGAAAAGGTTGAAACTACTGATTATTCTAAAGAAAGACTTGACAGATGCGTTCTTGACACATTCATCAGGATACATTTAAAAACATTTAGCTAAGCTCTTTAATAGAACATGACGCTTTATAACTGTCATACATTATTCTCCCTTTTTTATTTTCATTCTTGGACCTTCAAACCATCTTGGAATAAATATGAAAAATTTTAAGTTGTAAAAGTAACATTATTTTGTCATTTTGGAGACAATTAAAATTAATACATATTTTTCTGAGACTTAAAAGTAAACAGTTGGAATCACCAATCTTGTATATGCTTCTGGACTTTAACTGGTAGCAAATATAGCTGTTAGCATATAAAATGTTATTAGATTATTTTGAAAACTTTATGTTATGTACGATTGTCTAAAATATGTTCTTTTTTAAAACTGACATCAGTGCATCCATATTCCACTAAAAAAGGTAAATAATCAGATGGATGTGCACATACTAGGAAGCAAGTTTAAAATTTGGATTCTGTTTTAAAGTGCTGAGATTTGGAGAAGGATTATCTTTAAGCATGATAACCGTAACTTATCATGAACATAATGAGGACTCTTAAGCTCAGGTTTAGGAAAAAAAATAGAGATTCTATGAAAGGAAGTTTAGTAACAAACATTTTCCATTGAAGAAATAATTCTGGTAAAAACCAATAGCACCATAATGAATGGCTCTAAGGTGGTAAAAGAGTTACCTTATCCCTCCAGAGTGAACACTCTTTCTGAAATATATTACAACATACAAATGCAATTGTTTAATAGTTACCATTTGGTTCATTCATCTACAGAAAATTACATTCCTTCTGGTTCATTATATTAAATAAGCATTCAAATTATTGAACTATACATAATGTTACATAGTTTATATTTAATGAAAGCAAAGCTTCAAGGAATATTTATAAAAGTCACTTTGAAAGTAAAATGATAATTTAAAAAGGGCTTCATATCTCTTAAGACATTTAATTTATGCTAACGGTCGAGGTTTAGATATAGGTATAGATATAGATATATTTATATTTTCATATATATATCAAAAAGAAAAATATAATTTTTTAAAAAAATTTGTTTATTTATTTGAAAGGCAGAGTTACAGAGAGGCAGAGGCAGAGAGAAAGAGAAGTCTTCCATCCGTTGGTTCACTCCCCAGATGGCCGTAACAGCCTAACCTGGGCTGATCTGAACCCAGGAGCCAGGAGCTTCTTCAGGGTCTCCTATGCAGGTGCAGGGGCACAAGGACTTCAGCCATCTTCTACTGATTTTCCAGCCCAAAGCAAAGAGCTGGATCAGCAGAGGAGCAGCTGGGACTCAAACCTGTGTCCATATTGGATGCCACATAGCAGTTGGCAGCTTTACCCACTACTTACAGCACCAGCCTCAAGTAAACATTTTTAAAAACAATTCACTGTACTTATAACTGCTCTAAATATGAAGATCTAAAGGTCATTAAGATGTCAAACTATTATGTTCCTAATTAGTATATTTTTAAAAAGACTAAAATGGCATATCAGATAACTTGCTGAAATTTTTATTATAGACCCATTTCATTATCATGACAGTGATTTGTCAAGTCAATGTGTAATTCCTTTTTGTTCATAGAAAGCATTTGTCCCTTCTATTTAGATTCATTGCTGGCTTCTTCTGACCAACTTAAATGGCATCATTTTCCAGTCAGTTAAAGATCAATAAGATATCAACTACTGTGATGGCTCCAGCTTTATTCTTACTCAGGATTACTGGCTATTATGAGTGTTTATTCTTACTCAGGATTACTGGCTATTATGAGTGTTTTGATGCTTCATATGAATTTCAAAAATATTTTGTAATTCTTTAAAAAACATTATTGATATTTTGATAGTGATCGCATTGTGTCTGTAGATTTCGTTTGAAAATATTGACATTTTAACAGTATTAATTTTCCAATGCATGAACAATATCTTTGAATTTTTATGTTCTTGTTAATTTCTTTCATCAATCTTTTATAATTTTCAATGTAGCGATCTTTCACTTCTTTGGCTAAATATATTCTTTTTTTATCTTTTTTTTTTTTTTTTGACAGGCAGAGTGGACAGTGAGAGAGAGAGAAAGGTCTTCCTTTGCCGTTGGTTCACCCTCCAATGGCCGCCGCGGCCAGCGCGCTGTGGCCAGCACACCGTACTGATCCGATGGCAGGAGCCAGGTGCTTCTCCTGGTCTCCCATGGGGTGCAGGGCCCAAGCACCTGGGCCATCCTCCACTGCACTCCTGGGCCACAGCAGAGAGCTGGCCTGGAAGAGGGGCAACCGGGACAGAATCCGGCGCCCCGACCGGGACTAGAACCCGGTGTGCTGGTGCCGCAAGGCGGAGGATTAGCCTAGTGAGCCGCGGCGCCAGCCAATATTCTTAAAATACATTTTTTAGCTATTGCTAATGGGATTGCTTTCTAGATTTCCATTTCAGCAAGATCGTAATTGATTTATATAATGCTACTATTTTTATATGTTCATTTTGTATTCTGTGACTTCACAGAAATTGTTTATCAGTTTTTTGTGGGGTGTTTAGGTTTTTCCATGCACAAAATTGTGTTATCTCCAACATGGAGTTTTCACTTCCTCCTTTCCAACTTTAATTTCTCTCCTGTGATTTCTTTTTCTAATACTTCCAAGACAACACTGAATACCAGTGGTAAATGTGCACACTTTTTGTGTTTAGATCTGAGAGGAATTTCTTTCACTTTTTCCTCATTCATTATGATGTTGACTGTGGGTTTCTCACATTATAGCCTTTATTAGTTTGAAGCATGTTCCTTTTATAAATAATGTGTCCAGACATTTATCATGTGAAACGTTGAATTTTATCAAATGCTTTCCTTGCATCTATTGAGAATATCATTTGGTTTTTGTTCTTTATTCCATTGATGTGATTTATTGCATTTATTGTTTTCTGAATGTTGAACCATCCATGCATCTCTGAGATAAATTCCACTTGACTGTGGAGCATGATCTTTTGAGATAGTATTGGCTTCTGTTATCTATTATTTCATTGAAAATTTCTGCATCAATATTCATCAAGGATATTGGTCTACTACAGTTTTCCTTTTTTTTGTTGTGCCTTTGTTTGATTTTGGTATTGAACTGGCTGGCTTCATATAGTTTGGCAACGTTCCACCCTTTTCAATATTTTGAAACAGTTTCAGCATGCGGAATAATGGGTTTAGACTCAGCCTGCAAAATCAGCATGTTATTTGGGTACCAGTTCCAGCCCCGGCTGCTCCACTTCTGATCCAACTCCCTGCTACTGTACCTAGGAAGGCAGTGGAAGATGGCCCAAGTCGTTGAACTCCTGTACCCAAGTGGAAGACTCAGAAGAAGCTCTTGGGTCCTGGCTTCAGCCTGTCAGCCACAGCCATTGTGGCCATTTGGGGAGTGAACCAGGGGTTGGAAGATCTCTTTGTAATTCTGCCTTTCAAATAAATAAATCCTAAATCAAAAAAGTACTATTGCATCCCATTGTTTTTGGTATGTGTGTTTTCATTTTCACTAATTTCTTGGGATTTTTAAAATTTTTCTTTTGACTTTTAGGTTGTCTGTTGTTCATTCATGGGCATCTTTTCAGTCTCTATGCATTTTTATAAATTCTATAGTTTATTTTGTTGTTGATTTCTAGTTCTATATCATTGTGGTCAGGAAAAAAATGCATGATTTTTTGAGGGGGGGGTTTATTAAGATTGCTTTATGGCCTAACGTGTGATCTATCCTAAAGAGTGTTCCACATGACAATGAAAAGAAATATGTATGCTGTATCTGCTGGATGGAATGCTCTGTAAATGACAGTCGCATTCATTTGTTCTGTAGTGTATTTTAATTCTGATGGTTCTTCGTTGTATTTTTTCAGTATAATCTGTAGGCTATAGAAGCCCCCACTATTATTGTGTGGGAGCATGTCTTTTTTATTTAGATCTGATAATTTTTTTAAATTTTTTTTTGACAGGCAGAGTGGACAGTGAGAGAGAGAGACAGAGAGAAAGGTCTTCCTTTGCCGTTGGTTCACTCTCCAATGGCCGCCACAGCCGGCGTGCTGCGGCCGGTGCACCGCGCTGATCCGATGGCAGGAGCCATGTGCTTCTCCTGGTCTCCCATGGGGAGCAGAGCCCAAGCACTTGGGCCATCCTCCACTGCCTTCCTGGGCCACAGCAGAGAGCTGGCCTGGAAGAGGGGCAACCGGGACAGAATCCGGCGCCCCGACCGGGACTAGAACCCGGTGTGCCGGCGCCGCAAGGCGGGGAGGATTAGCCTAGTGAGCCACGGCGCTGGCTCTTAGATCTGATAATTTTTATATAAAATTGGATAAACAGGTATTAGGTGTGTTTATATTTACAACTGTCATATCTTCTTTTTGAATTGATCTCTTCATCATTATGTATTTACTTTCATTTTTATTTTTACAGTTTTCATCTAAAAATTTATTTTGTCTGATATAAGTGCAGATACTCCTTGCATTTGGGTTCCATTTACATTGAATTCCTTTATCTATCCTTTCACTTTCAGTTTGGGTGTGTTTTTATTAGGGACATGCATTTCTTATAAGTAATATATCACTGAGTTGTGATGTTTAATTCATTCAGTCTGTCTGTTTCTCTTTTTAAGTATTTATTTGAAAGTTAGAGTGGCAAAGAGAGAGGAAGAAACAGAGACAGAGACTTTCTGTCTGCTACTTCATTCCCCAAATATCTGCAGTAGCCAGGACTAGCCCAGGATGAAACCAGGAGCCAGGAATTCCATCCAGACATCCTGTATGGCTGACAGGAACCCAAGTATATAGACCAACCACTGCATTCCAGTGTAGATATTAGCAGCAATCTGGGTCGGAAAAAATGCAGAGTAGCCGGGACTTGAACTGGCATTCCCATATGGGATACCGCAATCCTAACCAGTGTCTTAACCCACTGTGCCATAATGACTGCCCCAAAACTTTATCTCTTAATTGAGGGAATTAGTCCAATTCCATTGTTTTTATTGATATATAATGACTTTATCTTCTCACTGTTAAAATTTATTCTGCTTATTTTGAAAATACTTTGTTTTAACTTATTTTTAAACTTGATTTCATCATGAATATGTTTCTTTTGATTCTGTACATAGAACTCCCTTAAGCATATTTTGTAAGGCTGGTCTAGTGATGCTAAATTCCCTCAGTTTCTGTTTGTGTTGGAAATATCTTATTTCTTACTCAAATATGAAAGATAACTTCCCTGTGTATAGCATCATTTGTTGGCCTTAGTTTTTTTCAGGACTTTGAGTGTATTATCATATTCTCTCCTAGTCTGTAAGGTTTCTGTTGTTTATGCTGTAAATCTAACTGGGGTTCCCTTAAAAGTGACCTACATCTTTTCACCTGTAAAATTTAGAATTCTGTCTGCATTGTTCTTTGGAAAGGTTTACTGTTATGTGTTGTGGGAAAATTTTTATGGCTGTGTGTTTTTGCAATCCTGTGATCCTCCCATATCCGAATGTCAATAGCTTTATACATATTGGTGAAATATTCACCTATGAAATTATGGAATAGGTTCTGTAAGTTCCCACTCCTCTATTTCCCTCAGAAACTCCCAAAATTCAAATATTTGTTGATTTAATGGTATCCCAAATGTCTTGACTTCTTTCATTTAGCATGGTTTCAGGGTTTCTCCATATGGTGGTCTTTATTTCCTTTTAAAAGGGTGCATAATATGATCTTAATTTCAGTGTTATTGGGGCCGGTGCCGTGACTAGTCCTAGCTACTTGGTTAATCTTCTGCCTGCGGCACCAGCATCCCATATGGGCGCCAGTTCTAGTCTCGGCTGCTCCTGTTCCAGTCCAGCTCTCTGCTGTGGCCCGGGAAGGAAGTGGAGGATGGCCCAAGTGCTTGGGCTCCTGCACCCGCATGGGAGACCAGGAGGAAGCACCTAGCTCCTGGCCTCAGATTAACACAGTTCCAACCATAGCAACCATTTGGGGTTGAACCAGCGGAAGGAAGACCTTTCTCTCTGTCTCTCTCTCTCACTGTCTATAACTCTACCTATGAAACAAATAAAATAAAATAAAATAAAATAAATTTCAGTATTGGATTATTCATTGTTATTGTAATTTCTGAATATTAATGTTGTATGCTGAAACTTCCTAAACATGATTATCCTACTTATGTGTTTATATTTGTGTGTGCATCCCTTAGGTCTTTCTGTATAAAATATCATGTTATGTACAAATAGAGATACTTTTACTTTTTTATCTGATACCTTTTGTTTGTTTTCCATATTTCAAATGTTGAGCAGAAAGTGAAAATACAAATCCCGAGGGCCTGCACTGTGTCTTAGCAGGTAAAGCTGCCACCTGCAGTGCTGGCATCCCATATGGGAGCTGGTTCGAATCCCAGCTACTCCACTTCTGATCCAGCTCTCTGCTATGGCCTGGGAAAGCAGGAGAAGATGGCCCAAGTCCTTGGGCCCCTGCACTCATGTGGGAGATCAGAAGAAGATCCTGGCTCCTGGCTTTGGATCAGTGCAGTTCCAGCCATTGCAGCCAATTGGAAAGTGAACCGGCAAATGGAAAACTCTCTGCCTCTCCTTTTCTCTCTGTGTAACTCTGACTTTCAAGTAAATAAATCTTAAAAAAAAGAAAATACAAATCCTAATCTTATTTCTGTTCATAAAGGAAAGTTTTCTGCCTTTCACAGTTTATTGTGATTTTAGCTGATAGTTTTTCATAAATGGCTTTTACCAGGTTAAGGAATTTCCTTTTGCATCATAGTTTGTTGAGTGTTTTTTTTTTCCATGAAATAGTATTGCAATCACTAAAGATTTTTTTTCTGTGTCACTCATGATTATCATGATTTTCATTCTTTATTCTACTGTTATATTACTATACATTCATTGCTTTTTGAAATGTTAAACCATGCTTGCATTGTGGGAACAAAACTCACTTGTTTGTGTTGCATAATTCTTTTTGATATCTTGTTGAATTCTATTTTCTGTAATACATATATTTTTTAGGATTTCCTAAAAGTTTTGATTAACTATTTAGAATATTTTTGATGTTTTTGTCTAATTTTTCATATCAGTTACATTCTCTTCTATTTCAAGAAAATAATATGTAGAATTGACATTAATTTTTCTTTACCATTCAGAATTCATCAATAACCATGTGGACCTGAGCGTCTCTTTGTGAGAAGCCTTAATGTTTATTAATTCAGTTTCTTATATTGGTCTGTTCATATCTTATATTCATCTTGAATCAATTTTAGCTGTTTATGTATTTTTAGGGATTTGTTTAATTAATCTAGATAATGTTATTTTTGGCATGCAATTGTTCATAATATTCCCTTATGATAAAGTTTGTTTCTGTAAGGTCAGTACTGATGTCTCCTATTTCAGTTCTGATATTAGTAAGTTTAATTTTCTTTCATTTTTCCCTTGTTCAGGTTAGGTGAAAGTTGCCAATTTCACTGAAAGTTTCTGATAGTAAACCTTTATGAATTTTCCCAATTGTTCTTTATACACTATCTCAACTATTTTACACTCAAAATTATAATTTTCTCCCATCTGTTTGAATTTGGTTTAGTATATTCTGTTTCTAGTCTCTCAAACAACAAGTTTAGGATTTTTAATTTTATTCTGTATACTCCTTCCTTTTTAAAACAAGGCCACTTGCGGCTATAAATTTCTTCTAATCACTGCTATGGCCGCATCTTTTAAATATTGTCATGCTGCACTTTATTATCATTCATCATGAACTATTTTCTATTTTATCACAAGATTTCTTACTTCATCCATTGCCTAATTTCTGTAATTTGTGAATATCCAAATTTCCACTCACTCTGAATCAGCCTGTTCCCTCTGGTGCAGTGAAGGGAGGGACTAAACTCAACACAAGTTGGATCTAGCACTTCACTCACCCATTGGGTGTAGACAAGGTTCCATCAAATTAAAGAGCTTCTGCACAGAAAACAGTAAACAGAATGAAGAGATATCTGACAAGAGTTAATATACAGAATACATAAGGAACTCAAGCAACTCAATAGCAAAAAACAAAAAATTCGATTTAAAAGTAGGTAGTAGATCTAAACAGACATTTTCCAAAGGAAGACATTAAACAGCTAGTAGGTTCATGGAAAAGCGCTTAACATCATTAATCATCAGAGAAATGCAAATCAAAATGACAATGAGGTATCATCTCACTCAATTAAGATTGACTGTTATATAAAAGACAAAAGAAAATGAGTCATGGTGATTATGTGGAGGAAAGGAAACTCTTAAACACTGTTGGTGAGGATACAAATTAGTCCTATCATTTTGGCAAACAATATGGATGTTCCTCAAAAACTGAAAACAGAGCTACCGTATGATAGAGCAATCGAACTCTTGGGTTTTTAATCCAAAGGAAATGAAATCCACCTGTCCAAGAGGCATCTGCACTTCTATTTTTTTACAACAGTATTGACAATAGTCAAGAAATGAAAATAATCTATATGTCCATCCACTAATAATGGATAAATAAAATGTGGTACACATACACAATGGAATACTACCAAACCATAAAAACAGGATGAAATCTTGCATTTTGCAACTACATGGATGGAACTTGAGGTCATTAATTAGGTGAAATAAGGGGCCAGCATTAAGGCACAGTGATTAAAGCAGCTGCCTGCAAAACTGGCATTCTTTATTAGAGTGCTGGTTCTAGAACTTGCTGCTTCTCTTCTGATCCAGCTCCTTCCTAATGTGCCTCGGAAAGCAGTGGAATGAACCAGAAGATAGAAGATCTCCTTCTCTATTTCTCCCCTTATCTCTCTTCCTTTCAAATAAATCTTTTTAAAAATTAAGTGGAATAAGTAAAGATTTTATTCATGTCAAGTCTAAAAAAAAAAAAGGTGATCTCATAGAAATTAAAAATATAATGGTGATTACCAGAGATTGTGGAAGGAAGTGGGGTGGGGGTGAAAAAGGTTGAACGATGGACACTCAACTATAATTAGACAAAAATAATAAGTTCTGAGTTTCCATTACATAGTACAGTGACTATAGATAATTTAATATACTTCTTTCAACAGGAAAAAAGCAAAAAACAAATGAGTGTTATGGCACAGCAGGTTAAGCCGTTGATTGGAACACCTGCATCCCATATCAGAGTGCTGGATAGAGTTTTAGCTATTCCACTTCCAATCTAACTCCCTCCTAATGCATCCTGGGAGGCAGCAGATGACTGTAGTTCTTGAGCTCTGCCACCTGTGTGAGTACTTGGATGGGGTTTCTGGCTCCTGACCTCAGCCTGGCTCAGCCCTGGCTGTTGCAGGCTCTTGGGAAGTAAACCAGATGATAGAAGACTGACTCTCTCTCACTCTCGCTCTTCCTTCTCTCTTCTTTCTTCTCTCTTCTCTCTCCTCCCTTCTCTCTTCTTTCCTCTCCTCTCCTGCCCTACTTTTCAAGCAGTGTCTCTTTCCATTCTCTCCTGTCAGTGTGCATCCTGGGAGCAAGGACGTGATGACTCAAGTACTTGAGTCCTTTCCACCCACTTGGGAAACCTGGATTGAGTTCCTGGCTGTTGGCTTCAGCCTGGCTCACAGGCATTTGGGCAGTGAACCAACAGATGGAAGAACTCAAGTGAGTTTCTCTCTCTCTCTCTCTCTCTCTCGCTCTCGCTCTCGCTCTCGCTCTCGCTCTCAATGTGTTTGTGTCTATGTTTCACATAAATAAAGCAGAATAAGTATTTTTTAAAGATGCAATCTATTCAAAAAGAAGCAATGCAATTTCATTGGAAAGATATCAGTCTCTTAAAGACTCCATCTCTCAACACTGCTACAAGGGCAAGCAAATTTCAACATGAATTTTGGTGGCTATGCCATATCCAAACCATAGCACCTGCATACAGGATCAACCATCTATGTACTCTGCCTAGTCTAAGACTATAAAGGAAAGCCTTGCCCTTACTCACTGAAGCTCGGTCATTACAGTCATTAGATTGTAAAATGTAGTGGCTTAGTATCAGTTTCCCCACAGTAAGATCCAAAGGCAAGAATGTCTCTGCAAGTGATGTATTAAGGAAATGCTCTTAATAATAAGCTGTTAATGGGATAGAGGACAAGTAAAGCAGTGAAGCAAAGTTATGAGCTGATACAAGCCTGACACTTAGTGTCAGTCAACTTTGTAAGAAGTGCTGAACCAACCATAAAGTTGCTCTTATATGAACTAGTACTTCACAGTACCACTCCAATCAGTTACTGGCAATAGGCTGCCCCAGAAGAAGGAAAATTCCTAGTTACTCACTTCCGGCTCTTCTCTGTGCTGGAAAAACAGCTACAGAAGGCCAAAGGTGGTCCCTTAAAGAGATTTGTTTCAGAGCAAACCATTAGAAGCAAAGTACACAAACCTAGAGGATGGGCTCAAAAGAGAAATGATCTGGTGTGAGTGTAGATGGTGTGTCTAATAAGGTGTGTAATGAAGATTTGAAATGGATATCCTAGAGATGATACAGAGTTTTAGTTTTCACTGATTGTATCCTGGGACTATAATTTCTCAAAAGATATGAAAGATTCCTATCTTGGACAGGAAGATTCATGACAAGTTGTTTTCTTATTAAGCTTCCTACACAAATAACCAGAAGAGGCTCAAAAACCATGTTAAAGATCTCAAGCAAAACCTCAGGGAGAAGGCTTCTCAGGTATCCTTAAAGAGTCTTCTACAATGTTTAGTCTACAGTGTCTTGCGTTAATATGAATCTGAAGGAATATGAGATAATACTAAAGTCTCCCTGCCTGAATAGCTTCTAAGATTTTTTAGACCACTGTGTTTCTCCTCATATTTAACCATTGGAATCATCTAAATACACCAATATAACACATCAATACAAGCTTGCTGATATTCTATGCTGGATATGTCAGGAGCCACTATATCAAATTGTTTGAATATATGATTAAGCTCTCTAGAGAATACACCAATGACTCAAAAGTCTTTAGAATGTTATATCACAGGAATAATGGATTGATAATAACAGATTGAAAATTAATCTGATCTTTAAAGGCAAGGCATTTAGTTGTTGGGAAATGATAAAATGAAAATACTGTATACACTCAGTAAACTTAGGTAATAAAAACTTAGAGGACACAAGAATTACTTCCATTTAAACTAAGATTATTAGTTTAGCAGGAAGCATCGGAGAAACTCTTGAATGAAAAATCAATTGAGTTCCTTTAATTTATTAGGATTATTAAGAATTAATTCAACTTAAAATGATACTTATGATTTCAGATCTTTGAGAGTAATAAAGCAATGTAATACTTACCTGGAAACAGAGGATCACTTCAAATGTGAAATAATTATGATTGAATCTTTTGCTTGAATGTGTACCATTGAAAATTATCAGAATAATACTGTTAATGATTCAGTAGTCTTGAACTGAAAAAAAAATGAAAGTTTGGAGACTGAGAAGACCAGACTGAATACCAAAAAAACAAGGGAAGGAGCTTAGTTAATTACCATGACTGAAATACATTGAAAGAAATTATCAAAGTTTGAAATCTTGGCATATATATAAAAACCCTAATTCTAAGTAAGGAAAGTGTAAGAGATAAAATTGCTTATAACATCATCTTATAAACTACAGGATAAGTTCTCACAATTTCTTCGGTTCTGTGATAATTTATACGTTTGCTTCTACTTTCCTCACGGAGAGATTTATTAGCCACTCTAAAGTAGTTCTTATTTACAAAACAGTTATTTTCTACACCTTGGTATGTTTTCAAGTGGCTTCCTCACTTTATGGAGTGTTTTTTTCTTCATTTCTTTTTCAGAAGCAGGAATGCAGCAGTGGTCTGCTACATGATAAGGTAATTGGAAAAATGTGGATAGAATGGAGAAAGAAGATAGAATATTGACAACACACTTCGACTACAATATCCCCACTAGATATTGTTATTGTGACTAATAGAGTGTAAATGCACTACTTAAATGGCCTCTCATCTGAAATAGCAAAGCACTTCTAAAAAAAAAACAATTTGTAGAGAGTAAATTGAACGCTATGCTATATATACATAAGATTGCACCAGGGTTTTATATTTGGCAAAGGCCCAATTAGGAATTTGAAACTCACACCACAGGCACATTGATAATCCTTAAGCATAGAAGAATTTCAACACCTCAGGATATAACCTTATGAAAGAAAAAGCTTAAGCAGTTACCTTTTTAAACACTGAATGTTGGCAACAAAATAAATGAAAAGAAATGAACTTGAATGAACTTGTTTTTTTCTTCTTTAGTACAAAACAAGCCATCAAGAAGAGAACCAGCAAGCCTACGCTCAGAGCCCAGGTTGTAAATATAACTTGCTTCTTGTGTTCCCAGATAAAAAGCCACCTGATGTAATATGAGGAATTCTAGCAAAGAGATGCTAGGAGGAAATGTTTATCTTTTTCAGTTTTATGTATTGTATGTCTCAAAATTTTGCTAATAGGCTTGTATTGTGGTGTTGTGAGTTAAGCCATTATTTACAATGTCAGCATGCCACATTGGAGTGCTGGTTCAAATCCTGGCTACTGCACTTCTGATTAGGTTTCCTGGAAAAGTAGCAGCAGATGACCTACTACTCTAGAGTCCTGCTACTCACACGGGAAATCAGGGTGGAGTTCCTGGCTCCTTGTTTCAACCTGGCCCAGACCTGGCTGTTGCAACAAATACCCACTACAAGACAACACATTTTAGATAAATCAAAATCTCAACTAAAGGGTTTTCACATGGGAAAATATCCTGCTACATAGTAGTGCCAACAGAAACTGGGTGATCTTGCAGCTCACCTCTAACAACTATTTTTACTACTCAGGCATAAGAAGATGGAAGAGAAAAAAATTCCTGGAAATATAAGAGAAATACTAAAGGTGATATTTCGTGTATAATGGGAAAGGGGCAGTGACAGAACCAATACTAGAGTGGAGATATTATTTGAAAGGAAATATATGCTCAATATCATATCTTCTTCACTACATAGAGTCTTTATATATACAGAGATTTTTCCAAAAGAATACAATTCTGATGCTATAGAAAGATAAGAACAGAAGAATATATTTTTAAATTTTCTTTATTTTTTTAATAATTTGTAGAAGTACAATCTATTTCAATATAGATATAAAGCGTAAATAGGTCAGGAAGTAAGCATTTTTATGTCCTTGTTTTAAAAAAAACATTTTTATCTTCATATTTTGTTAAAATTATACTTAAATATTTCATTTTGGGGTGATAAAATAAGTGATTTTACCTTTTACATTTTGGATTCTAATAATCCATTACTGGTATAAAAGAACATGATTTACTTGCATATTAGCCTTTTTTTTTGACAGGCAGAGTTTAGACAGTGAGAGAGAGACAGAGAGAAAGGTCTTCCTTTCGTTGGTTCACCCCGCAAATGGCCGCTGCACTGATCCGAAGCCAGGAGCCAGGTGCTTCCTCCTGGTCTCCCATGCGGGTGCAGGGCTCAAGCACTTGGGCCATCCTCCACTGCCTCCCCGGGCCACAGCAGAGAGCTGGCCTGGAAGAGGAGCAACCATGACAGAATCCTGCACCCCGACCAGGACTAGAACCTGGGGTGCCGGCGCCGCTGGTGGAGGATTAGCCTAGTGAGCCGCAGTGCTGTTCCACGTATTAACCTTGGATCCTATAACTTTGCTATAATTGTTTAATGTTCCAGGATATATTTTTATCAATTATTTTGTTTTTTACCATAACAATGTCATTTGTGAAGAATGATAATTTTGTCACTTCTTTTCCAATCTCTATTTTTTTTATTTCTTGTTCTTATTCCATTGCATTAGCTAGGACATATAGTATATTTTTTTTAAAAAAATGTCATGAGAAGGAAATTCCTTACCTTATTCCTAATCCTAGTAAGAAAACTTCTATTCTCTCACCATTTGTTATGATGCAATTTCTAGACTCGTAATGTTCTTTATCAAGCTGAGGAAACTCCCTAGATCACACTAGATTTTGATAGACAGAAAAATCTGAGCCATCTATGTATTAATAATTTGACTTTCTTTAAAACTTAGTTTTTTTCCTCGAAGAAACCTTTTATCTAAAGAATAAAAATTTCATAAGTACAACTTTAGGAATATAGCGATTGTTCCCACCATACCCACCCTGCCACCCACACTGCCACTCCGCCTCCCTCTCCAATTCTCTGTCCCATTCTCCATTAAGATTCATTTTAAATTAACTTTATATACAGAAGACTATATTAAGCAAAGATTTCAACAGTTTGCACACACACACACACACAAACTGTTTGAGAACAAGTTTTACAGTTAACTCTCATAAATACAACTCATTGAGAACAGAGGTCCTGCATGAGAAGTTAGTGCACAGTGACTCCTGTTGTTAATTTACCAATTAAAACTTTTATGTATGATGTCAGTGACCACTATAACAAGTGGCTGGTAATAACAATAGATAGAATTAAAAAGGAGGGAATGTTCCAACATGGGAAGCAGTCCACAAAGCAGACTCATAGGATCTCAATTGCTTTAAGTAAAACTCAGTCTTGAACTGTAGTACAGAAATTCACATGAGATCATATTGGTTTCCTTCTTTTGGTCCTTACTATTTTATACTGCAAGGCCACCTAACCAGATACCACCCCAGTCTCTGAAAAGTCAATGCTTTTTATCAATCAATCTTCTGTCATTCATTTTATCACCACATGAGAAAGTGAGATGTGACTGAACATTAGACAGAATATCAGACCACATTGTTTCCCCTGGAACCTTCACATGAAATGCTAGCCATGATAAGAAATAAAATAATAGAACAATTATAAATAATCATAAATGCTTAATTCAACATTTTAGATCATATGTATACTCTTTATTCAATAATGGTTTTTGTTCTTGCTGGTTTATGTAAGGTATAATTCATGTAAGGTGAAATGGGAGTAAGCTTCAACAATACACTTGGGAAATATTGAAACCTGTTGCTGTGGATTCGTTCTGAAAGGAGAAGCATGGTGGGGGCAAGAAATGCAGAGTCATGACACAGACATGGGGAGTCAGGTGAAAGCGGGCTAGAGGCGAGCAGCTCACAGACTCATTTATTTCCGTGGGTGAAGCTTATATAGCCAAGACAGCCAATCCAGCCAAAGGGTGGTTTATGCCGTAACCAATCACTGCCTGTTGCTAGGCAAGCTCCCTTTCCAGGTGGGTTCCTCCACCATTTCCTGAGTAACTGACGCTCACTCGCCAGGGCCATCTTGGCACAGCCTTCTCATTCTACCACAGAAACCAACATCCATTTTTTTAAAACATCTATTGAGAAAAGTCTTCAACTACATAAGCAGCAAATATCTGACTGTACTAATGTACTGAAACTTAAGATGTATCTATGAAGTGAAGTGAAAATTAGTCTATTTCAAACTTACACATTAGTTTCTATAACTCAAGATCTTATGGCTACCTGGAGATTTATTACTTACGTTTAGATGGAGTGATAATGTATTTCCCTATTATGGGCACTTCCTGAGCATTCAGTTCAGATTTTCAAAGGTCTTCTCTCATATATACATGATAATATTTTCAATTTTAATAACCAAATATTGTTTTTTGTTATAAACTATTTATAAATTATACATTGGGCTGATTAAGAAGGCTACATTTCATAGGAAATTTCAATTAATATCTTCAACAATTGTCCTCATTTATATTTTTGCGCCATCCATATTTCAGAATCCTACCTTTTCATTAGTCAATACACCCACATTTTCCAGTCATAGACTTAGACTTGTGATTACTGTTGGATAAAATGGTACGACAATGCTTTGATATTATTTATTACCTCATGAAAATTATGTAAAAATAACGGAAATATATAGTACTTTTCGATACTTCTCTGACACCCTCTATTTTTCCCCATTAGAATCACATCTTTTGGCAATGATCTTCATTTTATTACATTTTCTTTATACCATGTCATTGATCCAACTTTAAAAAAAATAAGTTTGAACTTCTTCCTCCATATAAGCTTCAACTACTTCTTAACAAATTTATGTGCTGAAGTATGTTCTAATCTCTCCCATTAAAACAAAACAGAACAAAAAACTGTCATGAGTCTACATCCTCCTTTAGCTGGTGTGTTACTGTTTATCTCACCACCTGAAATGTGTCTTTGGTTTGCTTTTGTACTACCTCACTGAGGCCATTGTTATAAATAGAAATGCCTTCCAATTTGATACATTCAGTTATGCATATGCATTCCTAGCATTAGTTACCTCTCTCTGATACACGACAATCTCTTCATGTGAAACATTGGATAATGGGCACTAAAAATGAGTTATATAGAATGAATAAGTTCTCAGTGTTCCACAACACAGCAGCATAACTATAGTTCAGAACAATTTATGATATATCTTCAGAGAAAATAAGAAAGGGGAGCTTGGAGTCCCTAATAATAAAGTGATCTCAGGAGAGGGAAAGGTTAGCTAACCTAATTTGATGACACCCAATGTATACCAGGGGTGGGGAACATCCAGCCCATGAGCTGTATAAGGCCTACAAAATCATTTCATCTGGCCCTGCCAAGGCAACCACAGGCTGGACTCGAAATTCAATAAATCTATGGCTAATTTTTAAGTTGATAGTTTTGTATGGCCCACGAATGATGTTATAAATTTGCAAATGGTCCTTGGCAGAAAAAAAGTTCCCCATTGCTGATATACATTTAATTGAATCAAACTGTGCCCTATAAATATGCACAATTATTTTTAAAGATTTATTTATTTGGAAGGCAGGGTAACAGAGAGAGGCAGACACACACACACACAAACACACACACACTTCAGAGAGAGAGAGAGTGAGAGGGATCTTCCATTCTCTGGTTCATTCCTTAAATGACAGCAAAAGCCAGATTGGAGCCAGGAACTCCATCCTGGTCTCCCACATGGATAGCACAGGCCCAGGTTCTTGGGCCACCTTCCACAACCTTCTTAGTTCATTAGCAGGAAACTGGATGAGTAACAGGGTACCCAGGATTCAAACCAGGACTCTGATATGGAATGCTGGCATCTCAGGCAGGAGCTTAACCAGCTGCACCACTATGAGGACCCCACATATGCACACTTATTGTTAATCAAATATTTTAAATTGTTTAAGGAGTTTAAAATGCATAATATTGTGAGTTGATCTTCACATATTACATATAGGTACCCATTTATACTTTACTTCATATATATGTACAGTTAAAATAATTTTTAAATGAAATTCTATTTATTCCATTGAGAAAAATCTCTACTGGTTCTCCTGCTATCTCCTTTCTCCTTATTTGCCAATTTATCTTCTCTTTCCCACCTATTAAATGCTAAGATTTCCTGAGTCTCTTTATTTGGTTCTATTCTCTTCTAATTCCAAGTGCTTCATTTGGGTTTTCATTCAATTACATGGCTTCAAATATGCTTTATATTTTGATAATTTCTAAATATCTGTAGCCTAAACCTACTTCTTGACCTGGAAACCTATATTCAACTGTTTATGGAACCTTTCTAAACTGATCGATAGAAATCTGAAAAATCCAACTTTTTGTCAAATGCATTCCTCCTATGACCATATCATCCTTACCACACATAATACAATCAACAATTACTCAACCTTCATGCCACAAATGGGAAAATAGCTCTTTATGCTCCCCGTGTAGCTATATCTAGCTTGTTTCTAATTCTGTGAGATTCTACCTGTAATTTCTTGAATTCAATTTCTGTAGAACATCATCATTGGTACCAATGATGCATATTAGAACTATTATACATTTTATTTCAATAATATTGCTAATTACATTTTAGTCTAACCCTTATCATCTCATCTCATTTGAAATTATTGCCATAGTTTCTTAGGTGATATGCTATTCTTAGTCGAGCTCCACTGCAATTCATCTTCTATACTATGTCCACAGTTAATTTTCCAAGAAATTAAATTTAATCTTACTGTGTCTCAATTTAATACTCTTCAACGGCTCCCTAATACAAAATGTAAAAATCCAAATATCCTAACTTGGTGTATTAAGGACTTCCATTTTCTACTTATTTTCCCAGCCTCATATCTCTCTACTTTTACACACAGTTTTTCTCTACAGGAATATAATTTAAGTAACTTTCATTTCCCATAAAGTGCACTGCAGGATATCTAGAACATGGGAGCTATTCAATAAATGTTTCCTGGATGAATAAATATTATCAATTTGTGCATACAACTTTTGCCACAAAACAAATAACTTAAATCAGTATTAAAGCTTAGTTAAGGGTCGGCGCTGTGGCTCACTAGGCTAATCCTCCACCTGCGGTGCCGGCACCCAGGGTTCTAGTCCTGGTCGGGGCACTGGACTCTGTCCTGTAGTGGCCACTTGGAGGGTGAACCAACAGAAGGAAGATCTTTCTTTCTGTCTCTCTCTCTCTCACTGTCTATCTCTGCCTGTCCAAAAAAAAAAAAAAAAAAAAAAAACTTAGTTAAATGTAAATAACATAATTTCAACTTTTTGGAAAGCTGATAAAGATTTAAATTCATAATTCTTGCTTTATAACACATCCCCATTATTGAGCCAGGTATGGCCCTAGTTTGTTTGTTTTTCTGCTTATGTATTGAATGCCTGAGAATTTACTACCCAACTCAAAATGTAAGAAAAGGAAAATAATTTAAAATGTAATTAAATTATCCCTCCCCTCCAACACTTATAAGGGTGCATCTTAAGGCCTATTCTCATGCAGAACAGTCGCCATTCTTTTTATTTGTTGAATATTATGAGCAGTGGTGCACTAAGCCTGTGATTATAAAGTAAATATAAATTACGTTTTTGAAAAACTAAAGAAAACCAAGAGAGGATGGAAGGAGGGGGATTGAGGTAGAGAGTGAGGGAGGGAGGGATGTATGGTTATCTTCCTAGAATTGTATGTATGGAATCTGTTCTCTTTACACTACCAATTTTTTTAAAAGGAAAAGATTAGTGCAAAAACTTTCTAAACTCATGCATAGATTTTTAATAATGTTCATTGTTCTTAAACTTTTTGAAGATCCCTCAGATATCAACACATATTTGACAATGCTACCAGCATCTCTTTCTGTTTAATAGTGTCCATTTTCTGTGGTTGAGGCTATTCACGTTAATCAGTAACCAGAGCATTAATTGGTGAATTTGAGTGAAGTAATTGTGAAAATATGAATGATAAAAATGGGATATATTTTTCACTTCACAGAGGAACTGAAGGATTTGAAGGCTAAGGGAACAGAATAATCCTTAACTTATTTTTGTTAGTATAATATATTTTATTACCTTTTCATTTACCTAGCTACAAAGATACTAACAAAAGCTTATCACCAAGATTAATGCAAATAAGAGCAGCTGTCACTTGTCGATTGAGTAAACTCAGTGATCAGATTGTATAGATTTATCCCCAAACAACTTCAGCATAGAATACTAACCAAAGCAAATTCACGACCTTCTCACTGAATATGACCCTTAATTTATACATTGGAATCTATGATGCCGTTCCTTAAATTTACTTCTTATCTACTAATGAAAACATATTCTGAGGGTAGTTATAGTTGAGTATGCTTAATAAGTGTGGAGATATTACTGTTTCCATTCATCAATATTCTAAAGCAAGCATCAGTTTATACAACATGTTTAGGGTGTTGGGAAGTTTGGCAAATCAAATACTTACATTCTGGTCAATATCTACTTTGTCAGTCACAGAATTTCAGAAATAAATTGTAAATGTGAAGTTCCAATTGTTCAGCACCATCTGTTTTACCATTAAAATAAATATCTACTATTTACCTAATTTTATGGATGAGAAATCTGAAACTCAGAAAGGGTAAATGAGTGGACCAAAATAAGCAATGTGTCATTACTGTTAGAGCTGAGACTAAAAATTATTCACCTCTTCAAGCAAAATCTAATTTTAGTGATCTAGAGACATTGTAGGGCTTCATTCACTTATGGATTCTCTTTTTTGTTCATTTTAATACACACTGACTGGGCTTGTCATATGAATCAGGTACTGTAATAAACTGCATATATTGTGAACAAAAAAGGTATGATGTCATCTCAAATGGGGAAGTAAGGGAAGCAAACAGAAAGAGAAATTTTAAAATATGAAAAGGAGCTAGTGATATGAATGGAAGTGAGGAAGAAATGTGTACCTTAGTTATGAAGGGGCCTACCAGGACTATCTAGTTCAAATCTCCTCCAAGTTTACAATCCCCTCTCAAGAAGTCCAGTGTAGTGGAATGAGAAGGCCATGCCAAGATGGCCGCTGGCAAGCGAGCGTCAGTTACTCAGGAATGGCTTTGAAACCCACCTGGCAACAGAGCCTGCCTGATAACAGGCTGTGATTGGTTAGGGCATAAACCACCCCTTGACCAGATTGGCTGCCTTGGCTATATAAGCTGTTGTACCAACTAAAATAAACGAGTCTGTGGGCCGCTCACCTCTGGCCTGCTTTCACCCGACTCCCAGGGTCTGCGTGGTAACTCCATGCTTCTTACCCCCACCATGCTCCTCCTCTCAGAACAAATCCACAGCAACATCTGGCGTGCCAATGTGACTGAGAGAGAGAGAGAGCATGTCGGACTCGGTGAGATCCCCCCTTGATTTCGGCAAGTAGACCCCTCGGTGTTTTGTGTGCTGTTCGGTTCAGTGAGAGTAAGCACAGAACCCCCTCCTAAGCCCCTTTCCTTGTCCTTGTTCTCGGTCTAAGTAACGCTGTTAGGCACACACCACCCAGAAGCATAACAACCCCTGCATAATGCCATCAGCCCCTGAGGTGCTAGGAATTTGTTTTGTTATGGTAGCAGCGCTGTGGGTGTCTTTCTTTTGTCTAGAGTTGGCATGGCACACCACTCTTAAATGCTCAAACATGGGAAAGATATCCTCCTCTCAGAATCCCACACAGATTACCAAACACAATGAATCTGTGAGTGATAAGAGCCTGTCACTTCAGGCATCTGCCTCACAGACAACAGTTGATGACTTAGAGAGAGAGAGCTCTGACAGTGAACATGACATGACAGCAAACAATGTAGCAAACAATATAGCAAACAATGTAGCAATGCCTAGTCAGGCACCCCCCAAATACCCGTGGGATGAACTTACACTACCTCGAGGCAATAACCCATGCGAGGTCATCCCATCCGTACCCAGTGAGAACCCCCACATTTTGGCAGTCCCCAGGCACCCCAGGATCTCAGGGCATCTGCTAGACACCATCCCACTCACATGTTTGCCATTAATGTCAAAGTGAACACCGAATTCAGGCCCTGGATTCCAACACCTATAAAAAGGCTTCTGCTAACCAAGGGTCGAGGATATGCTTGTGTCTTTCCAGAGAATGCGGAACAACCCATTTGGGTACCAGCCAGAAACATCAAGCCTGCAACTGACAGCCAACCAGAACCAGCTGAACAAAACTGAGAATCTGCCTTGTTAGCAGACGCACCTGCCCTATCATCCTACCCCCAGAAACTGCCCATAGCCACATCCGTTACTGTTTTATACCCTTCTAGCTCTGGTCAGCCACTCGGACGGCCCACAGCCTGTGTGCAGTCATGCCATTCCTGATTACCACTGTTCCTCATTTCTACCCCTATCTGAGCAAGCACTCCTGTGGTCTCCCGTTTTGAGCACTGGTTAGTCAACGACAGGTAAGATCCCCTGGGGGACAACCTAAGACAGGCACAGCTGCATACAGAGACCACATGGAAACAGGGTCAACAATGGTATGGCCAAGAATCATGCTTCCTGTTGCTCAAAAATAAACAAAAAGGGGGAAATATGGTGGAATGAGAAGGCCATGCCAAGATGGCCGCTGGCAAGCGAGCATCAGTTACTCAGGAATGGCTTTGAAACCCACCTGGCAATGGAGCCTGCCTGGCAACAGCTGTGATTAGATGGCTTCAGAGCCTGCCTGGCAACAGACTGTGATTGGTTAGGGCATAAACCGCCCCTTGAACGGATTGGGTACTATGGCTATTTAAGCTGCTGCACCAATTGAAATAAAGGAGTCTGCCGGCTGCTCGCCTCTGGCCTGCTTTCACCCGACTCCTGGGGTCTATGTGGTGACCCGTGCCTCTTGCCCCCACCACGCTCCTCCTCTCAGAACGAATCCACCTCAACAGTCCAGCCTTAAAAACTTTCAAGAAAGAAAAGCTCTCTCAATCACTGTTTTGTTGGATACTTTATACTATTAGGAAATTCATTCTTATGTTTAGCATTATTTCTTATTCTATAATACCAAAGATGTTGAAACAAGTAATTAAAAGTGTTCTCTGAGAGGAGTCAGCTTCAGCACTTATTGTCTGTAAGACTTCAGGAAGTTAATAAATCTTTTTCCATCCTATATTACAAACTGAAATTACATTCTTGTGATTACTCTGAAAATTAAATGAATTGTTATTCTATACATCAACACATATACCCACTGATGCACACATGCACTGACATAATGAACATTCAACATTGGTTAGATATTACTTCAGAAGTGAGGAAGTTGAATCTGTATGGACTGGATATCATGGTAGATAATTTTTGGAATATGATTCTTTAAAAGACTTTATTGCTACCCATCTTTCTGGCATAATATATAATGCATATTTCAAGTGTTATTCATATTCTTTATAATTCCTACCAGAAAATGTAGTTTCCTTTGTTAAGCTTACTCTTTTCTCATATTTTCTAAATGTATACAGTAAAATAAAGCACATAACTTACTAGAAAGCAAACTCCAAGGCAAAATCAATCTTATTTGCTACTGAATTCCTAAAATTAAAACGCAAAAGATACTCTAAAAACAAATTCAATGAGGGGCCAGCGCCTTGGCTCACTTGGTTAATCCTCTGCCTGTAGCACCAGCATTCCGTATGGGCGCCAGGTTCTAGTCCTGGTTGCTCCTCTTCCAGTCCAGCTCTCTGCTGTAGCCTGGGGGGGCAGTGGAGGATGGCCCAAGTGCTTGGGTGCCTGTACCCGCATGGCAGATCAGAAAGAAGCACCTGGCTCCTGGCTTCAGATTGGCGCAGCGCCGGCGGTGGCGGCCATTTGGGGAGTGAACCAATGGAAGAAAGACCTTTCTCTCTGTCTCTCCCTCTCACTGTCTTTAACTCTACCTGTCAAATAAATAAAAAAAGAAATTTAATGAACAAATGACTCTAAAAATATATAGTGTAAGTGAAGAACAAAGATCTGAATGGGTCTTGACCCTGAACTACAAAGAAGCAAAAACATGGTATACAATGTTACTCTGTCATTTATCAGGGGCCCTAAAATATCCCAGTGTTTGAATCAGACACAAAAAGTACAAATTGGTGACAGAATAACTAGGATCTAGAACTGTGGCTTTCCTTGTGTTCATTATCAGCATCATTGACAAAATTGTCATCATCACAGCAGCAATAATTTAGCACTTTCTGTGTGGCAAGCAATGTGCTATTGTGCTATGTATTTTGTATATATTAACTACCTTAATACTCACAGTGCCATAATGAGATACATACTTTCATTTTTTACTTCATCATATAGATAAGAAGAATAAGAAATTAAGTTTGGGGCTGGCTCTGTAGCATAGTAGGCTAAGCAGCCACCTGCAACACCACCATCCTGGTATAGGCAGTGGTCCATGTCCCAGCTGCTCCATTTCTTTTTAAAAATTTATTATTTATTTGAAAGGCAGAATTACACACACACACACACACAGAGAGAGAGAGAGAGAGAGAGAGAGAGAGAGAGAGAGAATCTTTCATCTGCCGGTTCATTCTCCAAGTGCAATGGCCAGAGCTGGGCCAATCTGAAGCTAGGAGCCAGGAGCTTCTTCTAGGTCTTCCACGTGAGTGCCAGGGCCCAAGCACTTGGACCATCTTCTACTGCTTTCCCAGGCCATAGCAGAGAGCTGGATCTCAAGTGGAGCAATCAGAACTTGAACCTGTGCCCATATGGGATGCCAGCACCACAGGCGGAAGCTTAGCCCACTACACCACAGTGCTGCCTCTTTCTCTTTCTTTTTATTTATATAAAGTGAATATATTTCATAGCTGAACCAAATATCTGAAAACCTAGCCATCACAACCTGTCCTATGAGTCACTTACCAAAATAGTTTATGCCAGTTTACAGTAGTTAACAATGAGCTGCCTTGTGATATGGTTATCTGTGCACAGAAACCATGATTAAGTCATATCTGTCTCTGGTTGCACCTACCACAGTGCATTGCACAGAGTGGTCTTTCAATGTTTGCTCAGTTGACCAGTTGAATCTAGAGAAGGGCTTCTTTATTTGTTCAGTTCAAAGATAAAATTTCCAGTGTTTTTTTAGAATCAGATGGAACTGGTCTTGAATCTCAACCTTACAAATTTTTGACTGGCAGCCGGCAAGTTCTTCCACAATTCTAAACCTTGGTTTTCTTTTGTTTAAAACTGGGAGTAAAATATGTATTAAATAAGATTCCTTTGTCAACATGCTTAGTACAGTGTTTAGTTTATTATGAGATTTTTATTTAAATGCATTGATAATTTTTTTGAAACTGCAGAATTTCACTCAGGATCACTAGGCAAGTTCTCTTCTTGCTAAATACCTAGTTTGCTCTTTTGTTTGCACTTCAGTTTTGCTTGCACTTGTAAGGAGTACAGCATATAACAGAACAAGAGAAGCTACTATTTATGGAGTTATTATTATGTGTCAGTATATACAAATCAATTTCCATCCATAATCTAAAATAATCTACATCACAACTCTTTTTTTAAAGATTTATTTATTTATTTGAAAGTATGAGTGACAGAGAGAGTAATATTTCATCCACTGGTTCACTCCCCAGATGGCCACAAGGACCAGAATTAGGCCAGGCCGAAGCCAGGAGCCAGGAACTTCATCCAGGTCCCATGTGGGTGGAAGAGCCCTAGCTCTTGGGACATCATCTGCTGCTTTTCCTACTCCATAACAGGAAGCTGGATCAGAAGTGGAAGTCAGGACACAAACCGGGGTCCATATGGGTTGCTGGCATTGTAGGCAGAGGCTTTACCCACTACACAACACCGGCTCCTACACCACAACTCTTAAAAGAGAGATATCATTAACCCTAGAAAAAAACAGAACTAAAGGTCAAAGAAATTTAGCCACTGTCCCAAGGTTGGAGTTGATTTGTACCAGAATATAGATTTAGCCTAAATTTCTTAAAACATAAAACTGTGTGTTCTTCTTCTGCAGCCACTGATGTGCCCATAGGTGAAAGTCATGAATCTATATATTCCTGAATAAATAAAGAAAGATGGATTTGCATTTCAGAAAGAAAATCTATACTCTTAATTAGATTTTATTCTTGAACTTTATACCAGTATTAAGGATATGGGCTGAGGGGAAGAGAATGCGGATGAGGATTCTCTAAGAGGACACAGAAGCAAGCTACTCTGGGATGGCCTTGGGCTGGTATAAAACAAGGTAGTAGCAGTGGTAGAATATGAGTCTGTTGAGTCGCCCCCCCCCCTAGTTTTAATGCCAAGGAACTACTCTGTGATAGAAGAATGTTTTTAGTGTATAGGGTGTTAAAAAATTGCAGCAAATTTAGTTTAAATGTCGAATTGGCCTTTATCAATGATTCATGAATCAGGCAGCATCTCAGCTAAAAACAGAAAAATACTCCATTGAGCATAGCATAACAGTATATGAGTGTGTGTGTGTGTGTGTGTGTATATATATATATAATTCAGAAGGAGCAAGGAAGCAGCATAAATTAAAGATAGATTGGTTAGCATGGGGTTACTTTCTCTGTAAGGGTTAAAACAGAGTAAACTCATCCTTCTAGCTAAAACTGCTCTTTTGAGTATTTGGCTATAATAGATCTCTTGATTTCTCAATAAATCAGATAAACAACTTAGTTTCTATTTTGCGACATGCAGCATTAGCATTAGGGACTCCAATTTTTTTTGGTCTTTTGGGGCCCAGTGTAGAATCTCTTTCCAAATCAATGACCTCCCATAAACTTTATTGAACAGAGGATGGAGCATAGGGTTTCAGGTTCTGATGGCAAGATAAAAGAGGGAAAAAGGACTAGAGATACCCAAGTTTCAACCTCTGAAAACAAAACAGTAGAAACTCGTACAAGATAGTATAGTATTTAAATACAACTGCTTTGGATGGATGACGGCCCAAGTACTTGTGCCCCTGTACCCACATGGGAGACCCAGAAGAAGCTCCTGACTCCTGTCTTCGGATCAGCCCAGCTCCAGTTGTTGCGGCCATTTGGGGAGTGAACCAAGATCTCTCTCTCTCTCTCGTGCGTGTGTGTGTGTGTGTGTGTGTGGCTCTACCTCTCAAATAAATAAATAAACTATATATTTAAAAAATAAATACGAGTGCCTTGGAATCAGATAGGCTGAGGTTTAATTTTTTGTTATTGTTGTTGCTTTTTAGTTGAATGCTCTTGGGAATACTACTTGATTTATCCAAACTCCATTTTCTAATATGTCGCATATGGAAACTAATAACACCAACCAGATAGGATTGTTGTTAGGAGGAAATGAGATCATGTTATGGTCTGAATGTTTAAGGCTTTCTAAACTTTGCATGCTGAAAACTAACCCGCAAAGTGAGAGTATTAGGAGATGGAGCTCTTTTTGGAGTTGATGAAGTTATAAACTCTCTGCCCTCATGAATGGGCTTGAGGGAGCCTATTTACCCCGTAGACTCTTTCTGCCATGTAAGAATATAACAAGAAGTACCATTGCCATTGAGGAATCAGAAAGACATCTTTCACCAAACATTGAATCTGCTGGCTCTTTGATTTTTCTTGCCAGCCTCCAGAACCAAGATAAAAACATTTAAAGCAGATCAGATAGACTAACTCAGATTATGAATGCAAATAATTTAGACAGAATCAGGTACAGAATAAACTCTCCAAAACTAATGATGGTGACGATCATGATGATGATCAACATCATTAGTAGTATTGTTATTATTATCACTCCTGAAGTGGCAATCCCAGGATTTGTGGAAGCTGTTCATGCATACGCTCTCAAGTCTAGCACAGCCAATACTTTAATGAAGACTGAATATCATATCATTTTTTCTCTGTTTTCATTCTCTGTGGGCCCAGAAGTCTAGGAAAGTACAAAGAAACCCAGGAGGAAAGTTGGAATGGGACACTAAGTTTTTCCATGAATGTTCAATAAAGGTAATTCATCAACTGAGAATTCATGAGCTCATTGTAGCATTAACATAAGATTTCTTTAAAAAAATATAACAAAGAATGGACCCTTTCTCAAAGTACTAAATATTCTACATACTAAAAGCTGTGGTAATAGAAGAAATGCAACTATTTGAATGAAAGACAAGCTCAAATATATTGATGCCAAGAGATGAATTTCCTCACTAGTCGCCTCTTACCACGATATAAATGCATTCTGACATTTTGCTATTAGATAGAAATTCAAATACAATCTTGTAATAACTTCCAAGAATTATACTATAATCATATCTTTATTAATAAATGGAGTGGTATTTGAGATTGTGTAATATCTAACATAAATGATAGACAAAGTCAGGGCAGACAAGTTAATTTGAGGGCCTACAGATTAAAGCTGCCCACCACATCTTCCATTTCATGAAATGGTCAATCAACATCTCTCTAAAGGGATATTTTATGGAAAGGAGAGAAAAATAGGGAGGGGACTGTCTAATATAGCCCACACATTGTTGCAAAATTACAGTTATTGTTTTCCCTCCACCCTGCAAACACTTCACACAGCTTTATACAGTCCATGCCACAAAACATACGAAGCAAACAACTGACACATTAGTTAAGAGGCCTTCCATTTTACTTTGACAGTTCATGATAATGGAATTTAATTGTGGAAAAAGCAGAATAATTTTAGCTGAATGTCATTTGGTTCATTCAAACTGGGAATCAGGGACATTTTTAACAAAGGTTTTGAAACTTCTTTTGAAATCAGGAAGCTGCTATGCACAGATAAGAGGAGAGGTTTGAGGATTCTCTATCAGAAATTTCAAGGTTTTTTTCCATCTGCTTTTTCACATTAACTGGTAATTATCCAGAAAGGCACATAATAGTGCAGAAATGACAGAAGCCAACAAAGGTTTTCCTAAGATATGTAAATTGTCAGTGATCGGCAAGGTGCAACAGAAAGGCTTTCTACAGCACAATTATTTATGCCAGTTCGGTTTGCTTTTAGGTAGCAGTGATGGCCTGCTATCGAGCAGCTCCTTATCACGGGCTCTGCACATTAACTTCCATTAGTCATAAGAAAATGTGGCAAAAAGGTTGCTAAAAAGGCTGATGGCTGTCCCTTATTTAGAGATTGTTTTCTGAAATAAAGTATTTTGTTGATTAGGCTGTCACATTAAACAATAAAAAATTTTCTTTAATTTTCCACCACACCATATCTATTGGAAACTTTCCAGTGAATACATACTCATGAATTTGATCACACTATAAATGTGGATCTTATCAGGACCCTATAGATAATCAAACCACAAATCCCATGGATAACACATGATGGTTTTCTGAGACTTTGATAGTGTACACCCCCTCCCAAATTTGACTTCTTTATGGAAACTCTTCTAGCCCATACATATTTCCCAAATTCCCATGGCCCATAACAGTAAAATCCCAACAAATCTGACTTGTCCAGAGCCCTGGCTTCATTCATATAATGCTTGTTCTAGTCTCTTCATAGTGCCAAAAGCTTAATAAACTCCCTGACATATAGAAAGAACCTAATCAGTAATATGAACAATATGACAAATAAAAATAGCAATCATATTATTGTTTAAAACTGTAGCTTAGGCCGGCACCGCGGCTCAATAGGCTAATCCTCTGCCTGCAGTGCCAGCACCCCGGGTTCTAGTCCCGGTCAGGGCACCGGATTCTGTCCCAGTTGCTCCTTTTCCATTCCAGCTCTCTGCTATGGCCTGGGAGTGCAGTGGAGGATGGCCCAAGTGCTTGGGCCCTGCACCTGCAAAGGAGACCAGGAGAAAAACCTGGCTCCTGGCTACGGATCAGCACAGTGCGCCAGCCACAGTGCATCAGCCACAGTGGCCATTGCGGGGTGAACCAACGGAAAGGAAGACCTTTCTCTCTGTCTCTCTTTCTCACTGTCCACTCTGCCTGTCAAAAAAAAATAATAATTATAATAATAATAAAACTGCAGCTTATCACAATTTATTGTGTTTTAGTAGAAGTAAAGACATTAACTCATTTCATCCTCACAACAATCCTAAGATGGGGAGTAATATATATGGTGAAAGCGATTCAGAAAAATTCATTAATCCGTTGAAGAGTAGATATTGTAGATACTAAGTTAGAATTTAGATACCAGGTCTATGCTATTTCTAAAAATCTATTACATTCATTAGGTAGTAGTGCTACAACAAGTATTGGTTGAATAAATTAAAAAATGATGACAGTTGATACTTATGACTGCAGAAATTTCTTGTTTCTATCTCTATCTTAGTTCTCCATTTGAGTACTTATTTCATTTTTTCAGTGTGAACTATGCTTCAGGGTTCTGTACCTCTCCTCAGCTTGATGAGAATTTGTACCAGCTTTCCAAATAAAATTTCAGGATTGACATGATCTTTAAAACCTCTCCCCTTGAATCTTGTCCCCATGAATTTCCATATGCTTCTCTAGTCTTGCACGTCAGTTCCATGTATTTATGGAAAATATATCTGATTCCTAATACAGGTTTTAATTGATAGATTAAAATGTATATATTTATGGGGTATTCAGCAATGTTCAGATACATGTATGTGTTACACAGTGTTCAAATCAGAAAACACACATGAGTATCTATGTCTTCATTTCTTTATAATAAATAAAAACATTCAAATTAATTTTTCCAAACTAAAAAACAATAATTATCTGCAGTTACACTACTGTGCATTAGAACACTTCTAAGTAATTTAATAGCCATTAATCAACTTATCCCCAACCCTCCTTTGACCCAACACTCTCCAGCCTTTGATAGCCATCATTTTACTCTCAAATTCTGTTAGATTAATGTTATCTTTATTTTCAACAAATGAGGTAATGCAGTATTGTCTTTCTGTGCTTGGCTTAATTTTAACACATTTCTTCAAGCTTACATGTCCCATGAATACAGTATTCACCAGACTGAACTCTTTTGTACTGATCCTCCTAGGAGATTAGCAATACTAAACAACAGATTGTGTTTTGTTGAACAAAAATTGTATTATTATTTTTCAATATTTTCTTCCAAGAGAGGGCATTTTTGTGAATATGGATTTAATTTAATTTTTCTCTCATGTTTCCTCAAATATCATTGCCTCTAACTATATTCCAAATGTCTGTAAGGGCAGTCACTGAGCAATTAAGCCAGAAGTTAAGGTTTAATATTAACATCAGCTACATTTACAGGTACCTGCCAAATGAAGCAGTATTTGAGGTTCATTCTCTCCTTGAAACTTTTCCCATTGCCATTGATATTGCTAGACTTTTACTTCTGTACTTCCTGGAATATTTGAGTACTATAATATCAAAATAAACTTTGATTTGTTTAGACTTTTACAGGTCAGGTAGCTGAAATCAAGAGGCAAAATAGCATAGCTTGGGGCTGGCCCTGTTGCCCAGTAGCAGATTAATGCCCTGGTCTGCAGCACCGGCATCCCATATGGGAGCCGGTTCAACTCCCAGCTGCTCCACTTCTGATCCAGCTCTCTGCTATGGCCTGAGAAAGCAGTAGAAGATGGCCCAAGTCTTTGGGCCCCTGCACCCACATGGGAGACCCGGAAGAAGCTCCTCACTCCTGGCTTTGGATCAGCTCAGCTCTGGACATTGCATTCATTTGGGAAGTGAACAAGCAGATAGAAGACCTCTCTCTCTCTCTCTCTCTCTCTAACTCTGTTTTTCAAATAAATAAAATAAATCTTTAAAAAAATTAGCATAGCTCATCATGGCTAAAGAGGGATGATAATCAATGAATATCAGTCATAGTATTTGACTTAATGTATAATTTCTATCAATATATAATTTCCCTATCCAAAATTTTTACATAAGGAAGTAATACTAGGATAGTGATTTTGCATAATGTTTGGTTATGTAAGGATAATTATAAATAGAACCAGGAGGATTTAAAAGGCCCAGGGGAACATAAATTGTACAATGACCTGTAAGATAGCCTGACAAAAGGAGATATTTCAAATTACTGTTGGTAATTAACTAAGACAATTATATTTTATTTTATTTTTAAATACTTATTTATTTATTTGAAAGAATTAAAGATATAAGGAGAGGGAGAGGGGGGGAGAGAGAGAGAGAGGGGGAGAGAGAGAGAGGTATTCCATCTCACCAATTGGCCGCAAAGGCCCGAGTTGCGCCAATCTGAAGCCAGGAGCTTCTTCCAGGTCTACCAGGGATGCAGGGGCCCAAGGGCTTGGGTCATCTTCCACTGCTTTCCCAGGCCATAGCAGAGAGCTGGATCGGAAGTGGAGCAGCCAGGTCTCGAACCAGCGCCCATATGGGATGCTGGCACTGCAGTCAGCGGCTTTACCCACTCAGCCTCAGCACGGGCCCAGACAGTTATATTTTAAGAACGTCAGATTTCTGAATTTCTATTGAAGAATATGAAGAAGACTGTTGAGTTGGAAACAAGAGAAGAAGTTGATATATAATGAAGTGCAAAATCTCACTAAGACAAATAGATATGCTATGAAAGAGAAAGACCACAAGAGGAAAGAGAAATGAAGGCAGAGAAATGGGTGGAGGAGGGAAGGAGGTAGAGGAGATATAGAGGAGGAGTTGAAAGAATGGAAGATCGGGGGCGGGGGGGGAGAGGGAGGGGAGTGAGGGGAGGGGAGAGGAAAGGTGAGGGGGGAAGGGAAGAGAGGGGAGGGGAGAGGCTAGGTGAGGGGGGAGAGGAAGGGAGGGAAGGGGAGGGGAACATTCAATGGTGCTTTGGTACATAAGGTTTTTCTGCTTCCAATTCCATTCCATATGGATTCTGATTACAAATGTAGTTTTTCTTAAGTTGGTCTCAGTGACTTTGTTGCAGGTCAAAGAATTTGAGAAGTACACTTATAAATCAAAGTCACTTGATTTTGTGGATATAAAAAGATGAAGCCTGTCTATCCTAGAACCAGTACATGTTGACTTTTGCTTTATCCCCATGTCTCTTTTCTTCACAGTCTAAGATTATAATACAAGTCATCCTTATGGCAGAACTTGTACTCTGAATGTAGAGATGGTGTTATACGCAAACTGAAGTTTTTTCTGGCCTTTCATTTTCAAAAAAATATTATAATACAGAAAAAAACACATAACAGAAAAATTAATATTTAATTTTCTTAGCCAAAGCCAACGAACGGAATGAGTCTGAGCTATAAATGACAACATTAGCAAACCAGGTTAGAAATAATTCTTGCCAAGGACTCTGATATACAATTTCAAGGGCACATGGATTTCTAGAATATTAGCTATTTAGGTAGATTGGAGAAATAGATGTAGTTATAGGAGAAAGGATAGCCACCATTTCTCAATTTACATGAAGACAATGCTACTGACACTATGCCAGTGTCATCTGTATTCTTTTAATAGTCCAGGAAAACAACACTTTATGTTTTAATGAGACTATTAATTCAAGTGCCTTTACCTGTATTTATTTTTTCACCTAAAACAAGAACAAACAAAACATACTTCCATCTTTACTTTCAGAGTACAAGTTTTGCCATAATGATGGCATGAATTATAATCTTAGACTGTAAAGAAAGTAGACACAGGGATAAAGTAAAAGTCAACATATACTGGTTCTAGGATAGAGCAGGCTTCATCTTTTTATATCCACAAATATTTCTATTTTCAATATTTTAAAGTCTTGATAATGATCTAGATTTTCATGGTTCATCTTCATATCCTTTGAAAATTTTTTAGATAGGACTAATGAACCTGAGTTTTACATTTTAATTAATTTTGAAAAAATAGTTTTTAGAAAATTATAGATGAAAATCGATGTCAGAGATTTGGTAAAAGCTCAGTTTTTCAGCCTTTTAGTCAGTTAATATGCAACTCAACCTCCATTGAATCTTAACAAAAACTTATGCATGAAAAATAATAGCATAATAATTTTTCTCATATAAAATACAAATTTTCAAATAATTTAAATGCTTGTCACAGATTATAGTTTATCCCAAGCAATTAAATCTTTGTTTACATTGTTCATTATTATTTATATTATTCAGAAAAGATTTTCAGATCCATTGATATGTGGTCTAAATAAAATCTACAGATACGTGTTCTAAATAAAATTTAACTTTATTTATTTATTTATTTATTTTTTGACAGGCAGAGTTAGACAGAGAGAGAGAGAGAGAGAGAGAGAGAGAAAGGTCTTCCTTTTTCCGTTAGTTCACCCCATCAAGTGGCCGCTACAGCTGGTGTGTTGTGGCCGGCGCGCTGCGCTGATCCAAAGCCAGGAGCCAGGTGCTTCCTCCTGGTCTCCCATGCGGGTGCAGGGCCCAAGGACCTGAACCATCCTCCACTGCACTCGCGGGCCACAGCAGAGAGCTGGCCTGGAAGAGGAGCAACCGGGACAGAATCCGGTGCCCCAACCGGGACTAGAACCCGGGGTGCCGGCGAATGCAAGTGAAGGATTAGCCAAGTGAGCCGTGGCGCCAACCAATAAAATTTAACTTTTGCTGTGACCATTAGCTTAATGCTAAAGTCTGAATGTTTGTGTCCTCCCCAAATGTATATATTGAAATCTTCACTTCCAAAGTAATACTATTAGCAGTTGAGACCTTTGGGAGATAGATGTTAAGGTCTTAAAAGCAGAGCCCTCATGTGTGGGAATAGTGTCCGTTTAAAAGATGAGAGACGGGGGGGAGGGAAGAGAGAGAGAGAGAGAGAGAGAGACTGACTCTTCACTCCTTTCACGCAGAATATATCCTTTATGAACCAGAAAGTAGGTCTCTTTTAGACACTGAATCATTCCACAACTTGATCTTGGATTTCCCAGCCTCTAGAACTGTGAAAATAAATTTGTATTGTTTATATTATTTTGTCATAGCGGCAAAAATTGACTAGGGCATTTACCATACCCATGAATTTGGCTGACTTTACATTGGTTTTGAGCCTTACACAGAGTGGGCACTTGAGGTCTTTGAATAGATAAACATCACTTTATCTGTTCCTTAAAGCCGTATTTTCCCTCTTTTCAGTGGACTTAGACACACAGTTTCCAAATTAAAGTCCATACAGTAGTGGTCATGCAAAAGTTATGAAGGACAGTGGCTGAGGAACTTTATTGCAAGTCTTAAAATTATATAGGAGCGGCCGGCGCCGCGGCTCACTAGGCTAATCCTCCGTCTTTCGGCACCAGCACACCGGGTTCTAGTCCCGGTCGGGGCGCCGGATTCTATCCCAGTTGCCCCTCTTCCAGTCCAGCTCTCTGCTGCAGCCAGGGAGTACAGTGGAGGATGGCCCAAGTGCTTGGGCCCTGAACCCGCATGGGAGACCAGGATAAGCACCTGGCTCCTGCCATCAGATCAGCGCGGTGCGCCGGCCGCAGCGCGCCGGCCGCAGTGGCCATTGGAGGGTGAACCAACGGAAAGGAAGAGCTTTCTCTCTGTCTCTCTCTCTCTCACTGTCCACTCTGCCTGTCAAAAAAAATTATATAGGAGCTTTTGCTCAAATTAAGTGCAAAGGTGAGAATAGGATTAATGTGGAGGTAAGATGTAGGATGATTAACCATTCCAACAATCTTCAGACTGTCTCAGTTTTAGTACTGAAAGTCCTATTTCTTGTGAAACTTCCCAATAAAGAGATAACCATGGTAGTTTATCATCCTGGAGTTAGAAGATCAATGGAAAGCATACAAAACAGTTTGTAGTAGACACAGAAAGCTGTTTTTCAACGGAGACAAAATTTTAGTTGGATAAGACACAAAAGTTTTAGAGATCCACATTACAACATCATGTATACTATTAAAAATACTATACTGCTCATATGAAAATTTTGTAAAAAGATAATTTACCATGTTAGCATTTTTATTAAACTTTTTGTTTACCTTTTATTATTTTTATTCATATAAAGAGATTTCAAGTAGTTCCTAGAAACAATTCTAAGACTGTAATTATAATTCATCCCATCCTTTCCTCTTTTAAAAATTATTCTGATAACAGATTTTTAACTTACTTTGTATTCATAGATTCAATACTCCACAAAGTAAAGAGTTCAACATGTAAACGGTGGAAAGATCACTTTTCAGCAAGATATAATGCTGACAAGGGCTATAAATAGTAATCAAGTCCCAAGATGTCAAATTCACTCATATATTTTAATGTGGTTTTTTTTTTTGCATTCTCTATATATGCTACCACAAATTAGAGAAAACACATGATATTTGACTTTTGGAATCTGGCTTATTTCACTAAGCATAAGGATCTCCAGCTGCATTCATTTTGTTGCAAAAGACAGTATGCCATTCTTTTTTAAAGCTGAGTAATACTATACCATGTATGCATACCACATTTTCTTTACCCAGTCATCAATTGGTGATAAAGTCTATTTTGTCTGAGACTAGGGTAGCTACACCTGCTCAGTTTTGCTTTCCATTAGCATGGAATAACTATTTTTAAATCATAATTTCAGTCTGCATGTATTTTTGATGATGAGGTGTGTTTTGTGTATGCAGCAAATAGATGGTCTTATTTTTTATCCATTCAGCCAGTCTTTATCTTTTAATTGGAGAAGTTAGGCCAACTATATTCAAGGTTACTGTTGATAAGTAACAACTTGGCCCTGTTATTTTTCCTTAAATATTCTTATTGATTGCTTTGGTTTTTCTTTGTACCTTTACTAGCTGATTTTCTTCCACATTCTTTCATAATGATGACTGTCTTTCTGTATTTCTGTGTGTAAAACATCCTTAAACATCTTTTCTAAGGCTTGATGAATGGTGACAAGTTCTTTAAATTTCTGTTTATTATGAAAGGTTTTATTTCACCTTCATTCATAAATGAGAGCTTTGCAGGGTATAGTATACTTTGTTGGCAGTTTTTTATTTTTATTTTAAGACTTGGATTATTTCTACCCATTCTCTCCTAGTCTGTAGGGTTTCTGATGAGAAATCATTGTGAGTCTAATTGGAGAATGTCTGAAAATCTGGCATTTCTCTTGTGCACATTTTATAATCTGTTCTTTATGTTTTACTTTTGAAAGTTTGACTGCAATGTGTCATGGTGAACGTCTTTTCTGGTCATTTTTGTTAGGTGTTCTATGTACTTCTTATACTTGGATGTCCCTTTCTTTTTCCAAATTCAAGAAGTTTTCTGTTATTATTTCATTGAATAGGCCTTCTAATTCATTCTCTCTTTCTGCACTTTTAGGAACTCCTAAGACCCATATATTGGGTCTTTTGATAGTTTCACATGAATTTCCAACACCTTTTTTTAATTTTTCTAATTCTTCCTCCTCCTCCTCGCCTTCATTCTTCTTCTTCTCCTTCTCCTCCTTTTCACCCTTCTCCTTCTTCCTGACTGAAATATGTGTCTTCTAGCACAGATATTCTTTCTTCTGCCTCACCAAGTCTGTTGTTAAGACTTTCCACTGTATTTTATATTTGACATATTGAACTCTTCATTTCTAGTATTTGAGTTTGATTTCTCTTCAAAATCTCAATTTCACAGAAAATTTTTCATCTGTGATTGGATTTCTTTAACTTATAAATTTGTTTCTCATTACTTCTGAGTAATCCTATGATCATTCTTTTGAATATCTCTTCAGGCATTTCATCAATCTGTCTTCCCATTCTAATATTGAAGTGATTCTGTATTCCTTTGGGGAGTTACATTGTCTTCCTTGTTCTTGTTTTTTGTGTTTCTACATTTATTTTTAGGCATATGTTGAAACACTTACTGGTTTTCTCCAATGGGTTTTATCATTGAATTATTCCTCTGTGGCTTAGTGGAGTATCTGCTACTTCAGTAAATACCTAGAGGTGTGTGCAAGTTGGGGTTAGGGAACTCTGATGAGTGCTGGGGGGGGGGGGCAGGCAAGAATCCAGGGTGCACCCTAACTAGGCATGGTATATTTCCTATATTGTCAGTAGTGGGGATGGTATGATCAGATCTGTTGGCATAATCACAACCTTATATCCTCTATTTCAAGGTGATAAATGCCCAGGGTTAGCCCACAGTGGGGACAACCCTCATTCATGCTGGCATATGAACAACACAATGGAACTGTCCAGTTTTCAGTGAGAGCATGGAACCCTCAGAAATGACCCATCCCAAACAGTGGGTGTGCTCTGAGCCTCTGACACCAGACACAGTGATTTCTCACACATCCAGCTATACCCTACCCTCTATTGTGCAGTCACATGATTCCCACAGTCACAGCACACAATGCACTCACAGTCACAGGTTGCAGAGGACCCTCTCTCCACCCTGTGAATCTACTCCATCCACAGAGAGAGCAGAGTAATTTCCAGAGCCAGTTGCCTGTGGGTGCTCTGTCTTGGCAGTTTGAACCCTGGAGTCTGTGATAAGTTGAGAGGATGGGGGCACTTTACAATCATAAGTGGATCTCTAGCTCCTTGTCAACTCTCCTATCCAGACACAAAGGCAATGGGAAACACAGATTTCTTTCCCTGATAAAGTCCTCTGGTTGTGTGCAAGAGCCATGGAAGCCTTTACTTGTGTCAAGATGATGCCTTCTCAGGGCCAGTGCTGTGGCACAGCGAGTTAAAGCCCTGATCTGCAGCACAGGCATCCCATAGAGGTGACAGTTCAAGTCCCTGCTGCTCCACCACTAATCCAGCTCTCTGCTATGACCTGGGAAAGCAGTAGAAGATGGCTGAAGTCCTTGGGCCCCTGCACCCACGTGGGAGACCCAGAAGAAGCTCCTGGCTCCTAGTATCTGATAGGTGCAGCTCTGGCCATTGCAGCCATTTGTGGAGTGAATCAGCGAAAGAAAGACCACCCCCCCCCCCCGGCTCTACGTCTCTGTAACTGTCTTTCAAATAAATAAAATTAATCTTAAAAAAAAAAGATGATAGCCGGCGCCGTGGCTCAATAGGCTAATCCTCCACCTTGCGGCGCCGGAACACCGGGTTCTAGTCCCGGTTGGGGCGCCGGATTCTGTCCCGGTTGCCCCTCTTCCAGGCCAGCTCTCTGCTATGGCCAGGGAGTGCAGTGGAGGATGGCCCAGGTGCTTGGGCCCTGCACCCCGTGGGAGACCAGGAAAAAGCACCTGGATCCTGGCTCCTGCCATCGGATCAGCGCGGTGCGCCGGCTGCAGCGGCGGCCATTGGAGGGTGAACCAACGGCAAAAGGAAGACCTTTCTCTCTCTGTCTCTCTCTCTCACTGTCCACTCTGCCTGTCAAAAATTAAAAAAAAAAAAAAAAAAAAAAAAAAAAAAAAAAAAGATGATGTCTTCTCTCCACCAGTTAACAGGCACCCTTGTTGGGGGGATGCAGAAAAAGAAATGTGCTTTTCCTTTGCTGGATTATGGAGTACACTGCCCCGCATTGGGACTCCAGGCAGGACTCAACTCCAGTGTGGTCTGTGAGGCTCTCCCTCAAGCAATATCACCAGTGACACTGGTTGCTGTAGTCTGCTCTCACCTCACTCTCAGAACCTTGTGTCTCCTCCAGCCTCCAGCTGCAGGAGACATGGATGGTGTTCCCAATCAGTGCTGCATGCCCATAGTTTCCATGTTGTTCCATGGTGTTCCTCCTTCTTCTGTATAATTTCTACTGCAAACTTTTCTCCTATTCTCCCCTGTGAATAATTTCCTCTGACTTTTTCTGCTATCTTCTCTTGGTCAGAATCAGCATGTCTTTTCCCTATTCAGCCATCTTGGAATCACCTCCTCCTTAGCCATTTCTTAATTGTATTGTTTCTTTTGTTGCTATTGAGTTCCTCAGTTCCTTACATATTCTGGATATGAATCGATTATCAGATTCATAGTTTGCAAATATGTTCTTCCATTCTGCCAGTTTCCTCTTCACTTTGTTCAGTGTTAAACAAATTTTTGAAGAAACTGTTGGAAATAATGAGTTCTGTTATTATATTGATTGCATTAATTGTTGTAATCATATTTCCAAGCTAATGAAATTGTACACATTAAATAAGTGTAGTTCTTTGTATTTCAATGTTCATTCACTACAGCTATGAAAAACCAAAAGCTGTGTCTCAGATTTCCATATAAACAAGTAAGCAACATTGTAGATTTAGTTTTATTTCTGTTAATCAGAAGAAACCTTCATTATCAATACTTTAATTTATTTCTTTTTGGACTTTTTTATGTTTTTAGGACTAGGAACATGAGATACAATATAATCTGTGGTTAATAATTTTTTTAGTTTTCTGAATGTATGAAAGTTATATTTTCTTGTGTTCTGTAAGACCCTTGTTTCATGCTATTCTTCATTGACTCTGTCAATTCATGCTGGTATTCTTTAAGTTTCTAATACATATCAGAGATCTTCCCTTTTACAAGGATTTCCTTATATGCCATTTATGTGTTCTAGAATTTCACCATTCTACTGCCATAAAATAGAGTGTGCTAATGATAATTATATATTATCCATGGGTGAAATAAATGAAACAATGAGTTGTGGACATCCATAAGATTGCAGAACAAGGGACCCCAGAACTCCTTTGACCAATAAAATCAACATTAACAATTAACAAACAACTATATACCAAAGAAAATAGCTCCAAGGAAGCTTTGGACTACAATGATGAAGCAGCAGAAGCAGTAGAACCACAGGAACCAAGGGTTCCATGTAGAAAAGAATAGGAAGCATTTCACCAATTAAGACATCAGAGAGGAAGAAGAAGCTAAAGAACTTCAAAATATCAAAAAATGGTTATCAAAAATGGTCTTATCTATCAATAATTACTTTCAGTGTAACAGTTTAATTCAACAATCAATGACAAAGTAGTTGAATGGATAAAAGAAGACACAACTATATGCTGCCTACAAGAGGCTTGCTTTAACTTTAAGGACAATAATACACTAAAAGTAAAATGACAGAAAGCTACATCTGTAGAAAATGGAAAACAAAAGAGAACAACATAATACAAAATACATGTCAAATCAAAGCAATCACTAGAGATAAAGAATGTAATTATATAATCATGAAGGATTTACTGCATGAAGAAGATAGAACAATCGTAACTATGTGAGCACCCAATATTTGTGCAGGTAAATATATGAAGCAAATTTTAACAAAAATGAAGGAGGAAATAGAAACCATTAAGCTGAGTGGTACTAATGCCATCTTACTCATTAAAGTGATCATTTTAAGTGTGTAACTGATCATATGGATAGGAATAAGTGTCAAAGGGACCACTTAAATAAGACCAAGTGTCTACTAATAACAATAGATAGAATTAAAAAGGAAAAAATGATCCCACATGGGAAGCAGGCCACACAGCAGACTCATAGAATGACAAATGCCCTAAACAGCATTCAGAATCAGCCCTTAAGGCATTTGGATCTGGCTAAAAAGCCCATGAGAGCATTTCAGGCATGGAAAGCCAACACACTGTGGCAAAAAATGATCTACATGAAGGATCTCTGTGAGTGAGATCCCAGCGGAAAGAAGGGGTCATCAAAGAAGGAGGTACCTTTCTCTGAAGGGAGTAGAGAACTTTCACTTTGATTATGGTCTTGTCTAAATACTGATGGAGTTTGTGGACTCAAAGGACTTCCATATTCTTGGCAGCTCATGACAAGAGCCTCGGGTGATCATTGACGTCATAAATAAGAGTGTCAATTGTTAAATCAACAACAGGAGTCACTGTGCACCTGCTCCCCATGTAGGACCTCTGTTCTTAATGAGTTATATTATGAGAATTAACAGTAAAACTTCTCATTCAAACAGTACTTTATACTTTGTGTGTTTGTGTGGGTACAAACTGTCGAAATCTTTACTTAGTGTACAGTTGATCTTCTGTATATAAAGATAATTAAAATGAATCTTAATGAAGAATGGGATGAGAGAAAGAGCAGGAGGTGGGATGAGAATTGGGGTGGGAGTGCGGGTATGGGGGGAAGAACTGCTATATTCCTAAAGCTGTACACATGAAATTTATATTTATTAAATAAAAGCTTTCTAAAAAAGAAACCAATTCAGTAACATTATTAACAATGAAAAGATCACCCAGACAGAAAATTAATAAGGAAACAATATTTATTCTTCTCAAGAACACACAGGACATTCTGTAGGATAGATGATATATAAGCTATTTTAAAACATTCAGGTAATACGGAATTAAAAGATTAGTTTATTTTGATACTTTTTTAAATCCATGAATATTGAGAGTCTTTAAAAAGTTTATAAAATGCATATTATATTAAAATTATACATGGTTTTGAATTTTGGCACCAAAATAAACTTATCTTTTAATTCCATTTCCATGAACTTTTTGAAGTACCCTTGCATTAGATTAAAATAATATCTCAGAAATTTAAAAAAATTGAAATCATACCCAGTATATCTTATAATCATAATGGTATGAAGCTAGAAATTTATAATAAGAGGTAAAGTGGGAAATTCACAAACCAGTGGTCCTGAAACAACAATGGAATCAAGGGAGAAATAAAAAGGTAAATCAGAAAGAATATTGAGACAAATGAAAATACAGGATGCACCAAAACCAGTTCTAAGAGAGAAGTTGAATAAGGAAATTCCAAGATAAAAAAAAAAAGGAAAAAAAAAACTTAACATTAAACCTCAAGAAAATTGAAAAGGAAGAAGAAACTAAGTACAAAGTTAGCAGAGACTATATAACAACAGACTAGATAAACAAAACTAGGTGGTTTTTTTTTTTTTGCTTTTTTGAGTTGTATTTATTTATTTGAAAGCCAGAGAGAGAGGGAGAAAAGGAGAAAAAGAGAGAGCTTCCATCTGCTAGATAACTCCCTAAAAGGCTGTGAAAGCAAGGTCAGAAGCCTGAACCCCATCTAGTCCTCCACATGAATTGCAAGGGCCCAAGCACTTGGACCATCTTATGCTGCTTTCCTAGGCACACTAGCAGCAAGTTGGATTGGCAGCAGAGCAGCTGGACTCAAACTGGTGTTTTGGTAGCAGATGTTGCACTGTAGGCTTAACCCACTGCACCATGATGCCAGCTCCAAAACTAGTTACTGTTTTTTCAAAAGCTAAGCCAAATTGATAAGCATTTACCTAGACTAATCAAGTATAAAGGAAATGACTGAATAAAGAAAAATGCAAATGAAAGAGGAGGCATTATAACTGAATATGAAGACATATGCAACTACTTTGAGCAAGTATATGTCAACAAACTAAACAACTTAAAAGAAACTGAAAGATCAGTTTTTCTGTCTCTCCCTCCCTCTCTGTCATTCTGCCTTTCAATAAAAAATAAACAAATAAATAAATAAATGTTTTAAAAATACACCAATCATTAAATGTGAAACACCATATTGATAGAACAAAGGATAAAAATATAATAAATCATATGATCATTGCAATAGAATAAAGCAGGAACTTGACAACATTCGACACATTTTCATGATACCTCAGCATAGTAAAAACTATATAAGAAAAGTTCACAGGCAACATATTCAACAATGAAAATCTGAAAATTTCCCCTTTAAGATCATTAACAAGACAGGGGTGACCACTCTCTCCACTTCTGTTGAACGTAGAGGTAGACGTTCTAACCATAGATAACTAAGCAAGAATAATATAATGCATCTTATTTGGGAATGAAAAAGCTAAATATTCTCTTCATTAAGATAATATAGTCTACATACAAAAATTCTAGAAGACTTTTAACGTAAGTAATCATAAGGAAAACGCAAATCAAAATGTCAATAGATACTACCTCAACATTTCAGTTTGACTATAATCAGAAAGAAATGAGATAATATGTTGGTGCACTGTTGGTTGGAATGAAAGCTAGGATAACTACTATGGAAAACAGTATGGAAGTCTGAAAATATCACAAATAGTCCTACTATATAAACCAGCAATTCCAAGTCTGGGTTTATGTCTGAAAGACATGAAATTAATATGTCAAAGGGACATCTTTCTCACTGTGTTCAATGCACCATTACCCTCAATAGCCAAGATGAGAAAACAACCTAAGTATCTTTAGATAAAATAATGAGAGAAGGTAATTGTGGTGTATATATAAATTAATGGCTTCCAAAAGTTCATGAAAAGGGGGAATTGTTAAAATTCATATGGAAACACAAAAGACTCTGAATAGTCAAAGCAATCTTGAGCAGTAAAAACAAAGCTGGGGACAACAAAATATCAACTTTTAAGAATACTACAAGGCTATTATAATCAAAACAGAATGATACAGGCATAAAAGCTATCATATAAGATAGTGGATCAGAATAGAAACCCCAGAAATGGACTCATGTATCTACTACCAAGTTGTCTTTGAGAAATGTGCTAAAAACATTCCCTGTAGAAAAGGAAATCTCTTCAATAAATGATGTTGGGAAAATTGGATTTCCATGTGGAAAAGTTTGATATAAGCCCCCACCTTGTACCTATATAAAAATCAACTCAAACTGATTCATTGAATTAAATGGGAGACCTGAAACTATAAAACTATTAAAGGAAAACATAAGACTTTTTGGATCAGACCCTAAATGCACTAGCAATAAAAGTAAAAACAGAAAAATGGAATTACATCAAACTAAGAAGCTTATGCACAGCAAAGGAGACAATTCACAAAATGAAGAGACAACTGACAGAATGAGGAAAATATTTGTAAAGTATGTATTAAGGAAGATTAATATCCAAAATATCTAAGGATTTCAAGAAATTCATCAAGAACAAAAAAGTTCAGTTAAGAAGTGGACAAAGGATCTGAATAGACATTTATCAAAAGAAGAAATACAAATGACCAAGAAACTTATGAAAAAAATGTGCAAGATCACTAACCATTTGAGAAATGCAAGTGAAAACCACAATGAGGTATCATTTCACTCCAGTCAGAAGGGCTATTATCCAAACATCAAAAAATAACAAATGCTGGTGAGGTTGTACTGTTGGTGGGAATGGAAATTAGTATAATCATTATGTAAAACAGTAGAGATTCCTCAGAAAACTGAACAGTGAAATATCATATGATCTAGCTGTCACATTTCTGGGAGTACATCCAAATGAAATTGTATCAGCATATGAAAGAGCTACCTGCACCCCCACATTTATTTCAGCTAATTTTGCAAATATTAATATATGTAATCACACAGATGTCCATCAACTGATGACTAGATAAAGAAATGTGGTAAATACACAGGATGGAATACTGCTCAGCCATAAAAAAGAATGAAATCTTGACATTTGCAGCAAAATGAATAGGACTGCAGATCATTATGTAAGTTAAATAATTCAGACACAGAAGGACAAATACTATATTTTCTTTCATATGTGAAATTTAATATATGGAATATAAAATGTGTGAATGTCACAATATTTGATATATAAGTATTTTTAAACGTAGTCTTCACTAAATTAGATCCCTTATGCAATAAATACACTTCTTTTCTGATTTTATTACCCTTGTCATGAATATTATATTATGTAATATTAATATACCTGCTTCAAGAACAGAATGTGTGTATGAATATGATATTTACGTATGAAGTAAAAATGATAAAATGATAAGAATTGCTAAATGTGAAGCAGTTAAAATGAATTTTTAAAACAAAATAAGTTTTTCCTAGTATACTCTTATAACACAGGAACTTCTATGACCCCCAGATATGTGGGCAGGGGTGTTTCTCACAAGACTCCCACTGCAGATGCCAATCTCAAGCACATATTGTGGCTTAGCTTCTGACCAACTGTATTTAAATCAGGATTCCTTCAATCCCCTCTTGGACCTGATGGAGTAGCTTATAGAACTTAGGGAACTACTTTATTCACATTCACCTGTTTACTACAAAGAACCTTAAAGAAATACAGATGAACGGCCGGCGCCACGGCTCACTAGGCTAATCCTCTGCCTTGCGGCACCGGCACACCAGGTTCTAGTCCTGGTCGGGGCGCCGGATTCTGTCCCGGTTGCCCCTCTTCCAGGCCAGCTCTCTGCTGTGGCCAGGGAGTGCAGTGGAGGATGGCCCAAGTACTTGGGCCCTGCACCCCATAGGAAACCAGGATAAGTACCTGGCTCCTGCCATCGGATCAGCGCGCAGCGCGCCAGCCGCAGCGGCCATTGGAGGGTGAACCAACAGCAAAAGGAAGACCTTTCTCTCTGTCTCTCTCTCTCACTGTCCACTCTGCCTGTCAAAAAAATAAAAAAATAAAAAAAAAAGAAATACAGATGAACAACCAAATGGTAGAGATACAAAGGGTGAGATATGAGGGAATGGCTATTGAGCTTCCATGCCATTTCCATGCTGAGGACCCTCCATGTGTTCAGTTCTCCATAACCCCCTAGAACTTGGTCTATTTGGGTTTTTATCATAAGCCACTGGATTATCAACTCAAACTTAAGCCACTCTCCCCTCCCTGGAGGTTTGTAGAATAGGAACTGAATGTTCCAATCCTCTAATCACATAGTTGGTTTCCTGGCAAATGGTCTTCATTATGTGTCTCTCCAGGGACACCTAAGTGACCAGTCATCTCATTAGCATATAAAAGACACTCTTACTGCTCCCTATCTTCCAAGGATTTGAGGAGCTGTTTTTCAGGAGACAGGTCAAAGACCTAATATATATGAATATTTCACAATCTTACCCATAGTAACAAAACTTTAAGTGCTATTATACAGAACATATAGGCCACAATACAATTATGCTACAAACCCAAGGCAAGAATAAAACATCTTAATGCCTATATGTTTGTATTTTAAGAACTTTCATCATAATAAATAATCATGATATATGCACATGGATATGAATACTTCCGATATATGGTACTATTCTTTACATTACAGAAAACATACACCATAAAACTACCTCCAAATTTATGTCCTTTCTCCTCATTGTAATCTTCATGACTTGAAATGTTATTAATTCATGATAATCACAAATGTCATTTTAAACACCAAAGTTACTGAAGCAACTGAAAATTTATTCAATATTGATTACTTTGAAGAATTATTCTAATGAAACAATCACTTCTTAAATATATACACATCATCTACGTTTTGTGCAGCTAACAGTTTTTGGAGTTTTCTAAACAATTGCCCAACAATTTATGGGACTTAAAGAACTATAAATGGGTCTCTAACTCTTTAAAGAAAATACCTTACAGAGTCTCTCAGCAAGATCATGTATGAATCTAATGATCACTTTAAATCCCAAGATTCTTTGAAACAATTCTCTTACTTGAAGATTCAGCTAGGCATATAAAGGGACTCTTACTTGTAGAACAAATTTAAAACTGCATTTCTATACTTACTTAAGGTATACTAAGCTGATCTTCTGTATATTAAGATAATCGAAAATGAATCTTGATGTGAATGGAAGGGGAGAGGGAGTGGGAAAGGGGAGGGTTGTGGGTGGGAGGGACGGTATGGGGGGGGAAGCCATTGTAACACCTGAGTCGTACTTCGGAAATTTATATTCATTAAATAAAAGATTAAAAAAAAACTGCATTTCTAGTTTCATACAAATGAAAACCAGATAATGGGGCCTCCAATGCATTTCAGAAACTCGCAAAAAGAACTTCTTGCAGCTTAGAATGCAGTTCAGATCTCTGTGATACTACCCTTGACATTTTAGATATACTGGACCATTCTTGATTTCTTTTGATCCTATGAATGATACCAGATTCTATACTAAGGTAAAACTCAACTAAAAACTCTGTATTATCTCTATCTCAAATATATTCTACTTCCTTTCAATCTACTCAGACATTATTTTAGACACAGTGGTCCAGTGAAACTCTTTCTCTGCACCACGAATATCAAATCATTGTGGAGTTCAATACACTTTTGAGGCACATTAGTATTTGTGCTTCCTTTGACTACAATATGCTTGCCATTATCCCCAGTGTGGAATCATGCAATTTAATAGGGCCTAATGCTATATAGGGTTTACTAAAGACTGTAGAGAGGCTTCTAATAAACGAGCTTGCAACTTTTCATACTTGTCTCCTCTAAAAGACAAATTTTACTATATAAATAGGTTAGTGCCTTTGCATAGATTATTTAATCAAACAAAACATTGATTTCCTTCAAAAGGCCTTTCTCATCCCTTTGACTAATTATTCTCACAAATAAAAAGGTCCTTAACTACTTAAAGGTACCTCTTTCAATATTGACATTAACGATGTTTTGACAATTTCACCAAGTCATAAAGGAACTGATAAATCAAAAATGAGTTTTCAGAAACTTCCTGAAATTAGTTCCTTATCAGGTCTTCTCAGCTTGAGCAGAACAAATTTCTACATGATGAACATGCTTCTCTCTTTGAAACACATGTCATCTTTGGTTAGATTTTTGTCACAATTATTTTTAAGTGGCTCATAAAGTGTCTTTTTGTACTCTGAAGACAAAGTGGATTATAACATGCAGCAGCTTCATAATTGGGTAATCCGTATATTTACAGAACAATTGACTGAAAATACTGACTCTGCAAATATTATATATCCCACCGGCCTAATAATATAATTTTCTAAGCATATTGGTTATTAAAAAATTACTAGATTTAATGGTCTTGACAGGGCCTGCTTTCCTTTAGCAGATGTATCAAGAAACATGAAAACATCTTACAACATGCAGATTCTAATTTCTTTCCCTGAGAGAACCCATGACTTATAAATACATAAAGACTTTTTCTATTTCATTACATGTTCCATGGATTATTACACAGTTTGAGTACAGCACTTCTCTGATGTCTCCTTGTGATTGAGTTACAGAAGTCATGACTCTGGGTATTGTATCAAGGAACCTTATATGAGCCACGCCTCAACACAGCATTCTCCTTTCCAAAAGCATAGTCTCTTTGAACTAAACTTTTATTTATAAAAAATAATCCAACTTATGTTTCTGTAATTCAATAAACAAGCATTTTAAGAGTGTACTAAACCTAAGGAATGCTCCAGGAATTAAAAAAGTGATAACTCATAAATGACTATGTATCGCTTTCCATAAACCAAGTCATTTTTGAGGCCCCTCAAACAAAACAGTTATAAATTGCCAGAAAATAGGATGAACACCTGCCCAAGACATAATTCTCATAAAAATTCTGTTTATGCTATATCTTAGAAATCATTTAGAGAAACTTCTACTATTCTTAGTGAAAAATATTGATAACTTTCCTTGTGTCTGTACCTTACAACTAACTATATACCATGGGGTGTAAAGCACATTATAGAAATACACTCAAGGTGAAAAGTTGCCTTGGTTTGGAGCAGCAGTCCTCACAGAGGGCAATATTTGGCACTATGCAATATTTGGCAATGTCTAGAGATATTTTTGGTTGTCACAGCCACGGTAAATGATATTGGCATATAGAAAAGAAAGTTCAGGATGCTGTTAAATATTCTATAAAACAGGGATACAACATAATGTTTTCTTCAGCACACACATTGCAAAATACTCAATCAAATTAATTCAAATACACCAAATACCAACCATTTCACTAATTGTTTGTGGTAAGATATTAAAAATGTATCCCTTGGTAATTTTGTTTCTTAAATTATTTATTTACGTATTTATTGAAAAGCAAAATGACAGAGAGGAAAAAACAGGAAGAGAGAGAAAGATAAATATCTACATTTGCTGGGTTACTCCCCCAAACACCAGCAGCAGCCAGGGCTGGGCTGTGCCAGAGCCAAGAGCCCAAAATTCCATCAGGGTCTCCCACACAGGTGGCAGAAACTCAAGCACTTGGGCCGTCATCTGCTGCCTCCAAATTGCATTAGCAGGATATTGGACCAGAAGCACAGATGTGACTTGATCCCATGCAATCTGGTACAAGATCCAGGCATCCCAACCTGAGGCTTAAATAACTGCACAATTCCCACCCCTTCTTTTGGTGATTTTTACATATATAATACATTACACTTAACTGTGGTCAACACACAATGCAGTAGATAGGTAAAACTCTAGTCTAACTAAAATTTTCTACTCTTTGAGCAACGACTTGTCTTTCTCCATTCCTGTCCTTCTGGCAATCGCTTTTCTTTTTTTCTTTTTTTTTTTTTTTTTTAAGATTTTATTTATTTGAGAAGCCAAGTTACAGATAGAGAGACGGAGAGACAGAGAGAAAGGTCTTCCAACTGCTTGGAGCTGAGCTGAACTGAAGCCAGGAGCCAGGAGTTTCTTCCAGGTTTCTCATGCAGATGCAAGGACCCAAGGACTTGGGCTACCTTCTACTGCTTTTCCAGGCCATAGCAGTGAAGCAGTGAGCTAGATCGGAAGCGGAGCAGCCGGGACACAAACCAGCGACCATATGGGATTCCAGCGATGCAGGTCAAGTCTTAGCCCACTATGCCACAGCGCCGCCCCTGGTAACCACTTTTCTATGAGGTTGATTTATTTTAGATTCCACATATGAGTGAGATCATACAGTATTTGTCTTTTTCTGGCTTACTTCTTTCAATTAGCATTATATGCTCCAATTCCACTCATTTGTTGGCATAAATGGCAGAATATCCTTCTTTTTAAAAGCTGTATTTCAGTGTGTATATATACCACATTTTCTTTATCTACTTATCTGTTGATAGACACCTAAGTTCATCCCACAGTTTTGCTATCAAGAATAATGTGAGATGAACATGGTTGTACAGGTATCTCCTTGACATACTGTTTTCAATTCCTTTGGACAAATAAGCAAAAGTGATATTACCGGATCATATGGTAATTTTATTTTTAATATTTTTAGGAAAATCCATAATACTTACCAAATTGCTCTACCAATTTACTTTCCTACTATTAGTATAAAAAGTCCCCTTTTCTCCACATACACATCAATACTTGTTATTATTCATTATTTGATTATAATCACTCACCATGTATGAAGTGATATCTTATTTGGGTTTTAAATTGTATTTTCCAGTTTTATCATTATATTTAACAAAAGATCATATTAGGGACTTTAATTTTTGCCTTCTGTGAGTTACCTCTCCAATAAAGTGAACGACTCTATATTTAGTATGTTACCAGCCCTGTGATCTTACTTATACATCTCAAAATTACTTAATAATAAATGATACACTCAAGGAATAAAATCTCTATTGAATAGAATACCATTGCATGTATTTCTTAACAACTTACCACAAATACAGCAACATGAAAGAGCACTCATGTATTAGCTGACAGTTTCCATGGGTCATGGGTTCAGCACAGCTGATCCAGATCTACTTTCTGGAACTCACATAGCTGCAAACAGGTGTCTCGTTTTAGGCTTCAGATTCTCAACCAGGATCATTCAGGCAGTGGAAGAGTTCTTTATTATTATTATGATAAAGACACTTAACATGCTATCTACCATTTGAATGATTTTAAGTATAAAATCCATTATTGTTAATTATAGACATAAGGTTGTACTGCATTTCTTTTAAAACTTATTCATCTCACTTAACTAAAACTTTATTCCTGTTGAATAGTAGCTCTTCTTTCAGCCTTCTTAAGCTTCTGGAAATCATCATTATCTTCTGGTTTTTACATATTTGACTATTTTAGAAACCCCATGTAAGTGGTATCATCATGTATTTGCTCTTCTGTGACTGGCTTAATATCCTCGATGTTCATTCATATTGTCATGTATGAAAGAAATTCCTTCTTTTGTAAGCAAGAATAATATACCATTGTATGTGTATATCATGTTTTCTTTTTCTATTCATCTATCAATGGACAGGGCACGTGTATTGTTTCCATGTCTTGACCATTGTGAATAATGCTTCAATGAAAAAAGCAGTGCAAACATCTCTTCAAGTTCTGATTTCAGTTTCTTTGAGTGACTACTCAGAAGTGGAATTACACTAAAATTCTATTTTTAGATTTTTGAAGAATATACATAAACTTTTCCATAATGGTTTTGCTAGGTTGCATTCCCAAGAACAGTTATGTATAAGGGGTCCAATTTCTCCAGAGCCTCATCAACACTTATTTTTTGTTTTCTTGATAATAACCTTCCTAATAAATATGAGATATACCTCATTGTAGTTTTCATTTACATTTCTCTAATGGCTTCTGATATTGGCCAGTATTTTGGTGCAGTAGATTAAAGAGGTCACCAATTGCTCCAGCATCACATGAGTTCCAGCAGCTCCACTTCCAATCCAGCTCTCTGCTAATGGCCTGGGAAAGCAGTAGAAGATGGCCCAAGTGCTGGGGACCCTGATGCTCATGTGAGAGGCCCAGATGGAGTTCTGGGCTCCTGGCTTCATCTTGGTCCAGCCTCAGCCCTTACAGCCATTTGGGATGTGAGCCAGCAGATGGAAGACTGATCTCACTCTCGCTCTTCCTCTTTCTCTCTGAAACTCTTCCTTTCAAACAGATAAACAAACCTGAAAAAATACAATAGATGAATAGGATTATATCAAACTAAGAGTATTAGGAACATTATATGAAAAAATCAACAAAGTAAAAGGGAAAATTGAAAGAATGGGAGAAAACGTTTGCAACCTATGTATCTGATAAAGGATTAATATCCAAAGATTATAAGGAGATTGAGAAATTAAATAATAACATAACAATTCAGTTAAGAAACAAAGGATCTGAATAGAGAGTTATCAAAAGAAGAAACACAAATGATCAATAAACACATAAAAATGCTCAGTATCACTAGTCACTGGGGAAATGCCAATAAAAACCACAATGCCACAATCATCTCACTCTAATTAGAATGGCTATTATCCCAAAGTAAAAAATACAGGGTAAGCATTGTAGATTAGTGGATTAAGCCACTGTTTGTGATGCCTTTATCCCATATTGAAGTAATTGGATCAAGTTCTGCCTCTGCTTCTGATCCAGCTTTCTCCCCGGGAAAAAGCAGGTGATGGCTCCAAATACTTAGATCACTGCCTGCTACATGGGAAACCTAAACCATATGGAGTTCTGCTCTTATGGCTTTGGCCTGCACCAGCCTCAACTGTTGTGGACATTTACCAAGTGAACCAGCAGGTGGAAGATTTCTCTCTCTTGCTCTGTTGCTCTGTTACTGTCTTCCAAATGAATGAAAATATAATAAATACAGTTTATTAAACATAACAAATACTGGCAAGGATGTGGAGAAAAGGGACACCTAATACATTGTTGGTGGAAGTGCAAATTAGCATAGCCATTATACAAAATAACATGAACATCACTCAAAGAACTTAAAATAGATCTACTATATAACCCTGCCATCCCACTCCTGGGAATTTACCCAAAGGAAATGAAATCAGCATATGGAAGAGTTATACGAACCTCTATGTTTATTACAACTCAATTCACAATTGCCAAGATATGGAATCAACCCTAATGTCCATCAACCAATAACCAGATAAATAAAATGTGGTATATATGCACAATGAAATGCTACTCAGCCATAAAAAAAATAATGAAATCCTGACTTTTGCAACAAAATGGATGCAGCTATCGACTACTATGCTAGTGAAATAAGCCAGACCCCAAAGACAAAAATCTAATATTTTCTCTGCCATATGGTAGTTAATATAGAATGTAAAAAATATGTAACAATCAAAATGATAGCTTAAGATTTGATTATTATTTTTAGCCCTTGTCTATACCCTTTTATAACAATGACCTTTCTACTTTTTACTTGTTGAACATTATGGCTACTGGTGCATTAAGCCTGTGTTATAAAGTAAATTGAAATTGTGTTATTGCAAAAATAGTACAGGGAACAGGAGAGGGAAGAGAAAGAGGGGTGGGAGATTGGGTAGGAGGGTGGGTACAGTTGGAAGAATTACTATGTTCCTAATGTATTTGTGAAATGCATGTAAATAAATAAATAAATTAAATTAAAGGCTAAAAAAGGGAAAGAAGAAAAGGGGACTGAGAGAACAAAGGAGGGAGGGAAGGAAATATGGTTTTCCTCTTAGAGCTTTATCTATGAAACACAAGAAATCTGTTATCTTGATATTAATAAAAACATTTTAAAATATATTTAAAGCATCTTTGCCCATATATACCATGATTTGCTTACCTATCCACTCACTGGTAGACATTTTGGTATTTTAACATTTTTCTATCACAAATAATGTTGTATTGAATATGAGTGTGCAAATATCTATTCAATATTCTGCTTTCAATTCTAGATATATATCCAGAAGCTAGATCACATAGTAATTGCATTTTTAGTTTTTTTGAAAAATTGTCATTTTAGGGGCCTGCTTTGTGGTCCACAGGGTTAAGACACCTCTTGTGATGTTAGCATCCCACATCAGATTGCCTGTTAGAGTCCCTGCTGCTCCGCTGCTGATATAGTTCCCTGCTAATGCACCTTGGAAGGCAGCAGATGTCCCAAGTACTTGGGTTCCTGCCATCTGTATAGAAGACCCAGATGAGTTCCTGGTTCCTGGTTTTAGCCTGGCCCACCTCAGACTTTTGCAGCTATTTGAAGAATGAAGCAGTGGATACAAAATTTATCTATCTATCTATCTCTCCCTCTCTCTCTGTCATTCTTCCTTTCAAATAAATAAATAAATAAATAAACCTTAAAAGAAAATTATCATTCTGGATTATATACTAACCATACATTTCCACTAACAGTGTAGTAAAGTTACAGTTCCTCCACAGCCTAACACTTGTTATTTTCTCTCTTCCTTTTGAAATTTTATTTTTAATTAACAAAAGAATTGCAGATACTTGTTGGGTACAACATCATGTTTGATATGTATTTGCAGTGTGGAATGATGACATCACAGTATTTAACCAACACTTCAAAAATTATCATTTTTGTAGTGCAAACATTTAGAATACACTGCTTTCACAATTTTGAAATATATGATTCATTAGTATTTGTGTCAGACACTATTCTGTGCAATGGGGCACTAAAGCTTATTCCTCCTGTATAATTGAAATACTGTATCCTTTGATCAATACCTCCCTATTACCATCTAAATCGCTCCAACAGCCTCAATAAAACAATATTCTACTCTCTACTTTCATGAACTTTATTTCTTTTCAGAGGGCAGTATAATCTATTTCTAGCCAAAGTAGTTAACAATAGGAAGAACTTCCTATTGCCACTTGTAGCTTGCTTACTGTATATTTCATAGCTATTTGTCTTCCTTTTTTTCTCTTACTGATTTTTTTGTGCTTCATTCACTTTTTGTGGTGGCATGCATAGATTTCATTGTCATTTCCTTTTGTGTATCTTTGATAGGTATTTCCTTTGTGGTTCGCACAAGGATTTTAAAACATTTTATTTATAACAACCTATATGAATCTGATATCAATTTAACTTGATTTGAATATAAAATCTTTAGTATTGTTGTCTGTGTGCCACTGTGTTATATTACTAATGTCACAAATTATGTTTTAATACTATGTATCTTCTAATATGATTTTATAATTATTTTAATATTTTATTTTAGAAATCAATACCATTTGTTATAGGATTTAAATTTATAGTAGTAAGTGGAGCCATTAAGCTTTTGATTATAAGCTAAATTCAAAATGTTATCTCAATAATTTACAAAATACAGAGAAAAACAAGAGAATTATGTCAAAATATTTGTTGTAATTCTGCACCAATATTACAATAACGGTATTCTGTATTTGCTCATAATTTTCTGTCTGCTAGAGAATTTATTTTTAAGATCTTATGTATTTGAGGTAGAGCTGCAGAGAGAGAGAGAGAGAGAGAGAGAGAGAGGTCCTCCTTCCACTAGTTCACTCCACAAATAGCCACAATGGCCAGAGCTGCGCCTATCCAAAACCAGGAGCCAGGAGCTTCCTCTAGGTCTCCCAAGCGGGTGCAGAGGCCAAAGTACTTGGGCCATCTTCCACTGCTTTCCCAGGCCATAGGCAGGGAGCTGTACCAGAACAGGAGCTGTGGAGTTCAGCTTACTATGCTATGGCGCTGGCCCTGAGAACAACTTTCTTTAATATCAATTTGTGCTGCTCTTCAACATTCTTTCATTTCAACTTGAAGGATATGTTTTACTATTTCTTGTAGGATAAATCTGTTGTGATATGAATTCCCTCCACTTTTGTTGATCTGAAAACATTAGAATTTCTCCTTAATTTCTTTTTATAAGATTTATTATTTATTTGAAAGGCAGAGTTACAGAGAGAGAGACAGAGACAGAGTGACAGAGACAAAAAGAGACAGAAAAAGGGAGAGACAGATAGATCTTCCATCCACCAGTTCACTCCACAAATGCCCGCATTGGCTGGAGCTGGGCTGATCTGAAGCCAGGAGTCAGGAGCTTCTTCCAGGTCTCCCACATGGGTACAGAGGCCCAGGTACTTGGGCTATCTTCTGCCATTTTTCCAGTGCATTAGCAGGAGTTGGATCAGAAGTGGAGCGTCAAGGATCCAAACTGGTGCTGATACTGGAGTCACAGGTGGCAGCTTTACCTGTTATGCCAGAGCACCAGCCCCTATCCTTAATTTCTCATGGACTGTTTTATATGGCATTCTTTATCAGAAGTTTTTTTTTTCTTTTATTACTGTGAATATTTGATTCTATTTCTTTCTAATCTTCAAAAATTCTTCTGAGAAATCCTCTAATAACCTTACAAGAGATCTTTTATATATGACAAACCATTGTTTTTCTCTTGGCACTTTTAGATTCTCCTTTCCTGTGACTGGACACTATGATTACAATGTGTGTGGCAATGTCCCTTTGGATTTATCCTATTTTGAATTCATTGACATTTTTGTATACATGTGTCTATTCCTTTCATCAAATGTGGGATGCTTTGAACATTATTTCTTGAAATAAGCTATCTTCCCTCTTCCCTGTCTCTTCTCCTTCTGGAACTCTTATATCCATTTATCCCTTGAGCTCTCTTCATTTTTCTCTAGGTTTTGCTTCTCTGAGTCAAAAATTTCAAATTCTCTAGAAAAAAATTCTAATTCAGTGATTGTTTTCATTAGTTCCACAGTTTATTTGTTTGAATTGTTTTGTTTGTTGATGTCATTCTCAATTTGTCCATGCATCATTTCCTGATTTCATTTAGTTTTTTGTGTTCTCTTTTAACTCCTTGTACATCTTTAAGATGATTATCATTAATTCTTTGTCAAGTTATTCATAGATATCCAATTCTTTAGGTGTTGGTTGTGGAGGTTGATTTTGTATCTTTGATTTTGATATTTCCCTGTTTTTTTGTTTGTTTGTTTTTGTGCTTTATGATCTTTCATTTAGAATTGGACATTTGAAAAAAGCAGCCATCTCTCTCATTCATTACTAACTGGTTTCATACAGAGTTAAGATCCTCACCAATCTGCTTAGTTAGTTATTCTGGGAACTTCTCAATCCCTTTCTAGGGATTCCTCTTCTCTGGGATTATCTTCAATTTTCCCAAGTAAAGAAGTCTGTCCTTGTTTTATTAGGAGCCCATAATTTCTTCCTCCCCATGGTGTCTTCTGCTTTTGTAGTCTATCAGCTGCTATAACCAGTCATAAAGCATGCCTTTGCTCTGAATAAACCCCACATTAGTATATATAATATATTTCTGTTCTATTACTGTTCTGAGCCACACAAAATAGAAACCAGACACTCAGGCAGCCCCCAAAATACATAATGTTGACTGCATGTTCCCCTATTTTATTTTCCTAAGATAGAAGTGAGGAATTCAATTTTTCTCTCAATCACACTGAACTATGCCAAAGAAGGGGAAAGGATAGAGTATGAAACATGCAATAAAATGTTAATGTTTATGTCAATGCTGGTCTTTTTCTTTTTGTTCTTGCCTAGGCTGCTACAACCTCTTACCCGGTATCTAGATTTTCCAAAGGGACAATTTAATCCATAAATTTCTGTTATATATGCATCTGTCCCTAAGAAGGAACAAGAGTCTGGAATTTCCATTCCCACAATTTTGCTACCTTGCCCCCTCAAATCCATTATTTTGAAAAGCAACTTTGCAACACCTAATAAGTAAATATACTCCATGTGTAAATGATGATGATAGATAATGTTAAATGTCTTTGGTTATCAAACCCAGTCTTTAGTCTGCTTCCCTAAGTCTTCAGAGGTAATTGCTATTGTCTATTTTATCGTCATACTTCTGGGAATGGTTTTCCTAATTCTTCCTTTAAATCACACTCTGTGGATACAACAATTATATCAGTTATTATAGTTATTACAACAATATGCTTACCCCATATTTTCCAAAGGAGGCAGATTCTTTAGAGCAAATATTGTATCTCATTTATTGTCGTACCTGCAGTAGCTGGAATGTCTCACATATAAAAAGTGTCCAGCTTATTTTTCTTAGATTGAGTAATCACTCCACATAAAAAAGTACAAGTCCAGAGCTGGTATTGGGGCTCAAAGTGTTAAACCACTTCCTCCAACACTGCTATCCTATAATGGAGGCCCATTTTGAATCCTAGCTGCTCCGTTTCTGATCTAACTCCCCACTAATGTGCCTGGGAAAGCAGTGGAAGAAGACCTGAGTACTTGGGTCACTGTGACCCACATGGGCCACCCACATGCAGTTTCAGGCTCCTAGCCTTCTACCCAGACCAGCCTCAGCCATTGCTACCACTTAGGGAGTGAACCAGCAGATAGAAGATTTCTCTCTCTCCCCCCACCCTTTCAATTAAACCAATCTTTTAAAATGTGCAAGTCTATTCTTTATCATCTGTATCTACCTTTATATCAGTATCCCTTAATAGTGGATATAACTAGGAGTTTGCTTTATAGCTTCATTATCAAAGTAATTTCCACAGCTTTCCTTTTGCTGTTAGATGAAAATCCTTGATTAGCTTAGTTCATCTGCATTCCATTGAACAATTCCCATGAAAAGTCCTGCAGGCATAGCAAGTTTGTCCTCTTAAATATTTTATAAACTTCTAAAGTATAAAATAGAACATACCTGCCTTGCAAACCTTAACCATATCTGAATCTTGCATTGAGCTTCCAAACATGTAATGAGAGTTTCTCTGTTGCCCATAAAAAAGCAAATAAATATATATAATTATTCAGTTTGTGGCTCATCGGTCAAAATTATAGGCGTAGTTCCTCTACATATCTGATATTTTTTGCTGTTGTTTAAGTCACAAAACATGGTTCTGAAATTTTCCTTGATGCCGTCACTAGTGTTAGCAATCACTTCAAACCACATGCCTTGACTCCTTTAATTTTTTACTGTTGCTACTTTGGCCACCCTCATTATTGCAAATATCCCCTTCTGTCTTCAGTGTAGCAATATCTCCAGGCACACATTTCCTTTATTTTATTTTTTTTTTTACTCTTCCAATACTAGTTTCATGCAACTCCAGGTAAGAAAATTGGCCAATAATGTGATTTGAGGTAAACTCACTTCAGTTCTTCATAACTTTGTCCTCAACCTTAGGAATTTCACTAGACCAACAAATTTTCACATACAAATAAAAATAAGTTTCCATGAAGATTACCTCCCGAAGTGCCTCTGTTTTGCTTTAGAGATATTAATTTAAAAATATGTCATTGAATAACAAATATTGTGCTTAAAAATACTGCTGTTATAAATCAAATGTAATAAAAACCAATCCAATGAGCTGTATTTTGTTATAAACTCTCTTGAAAAGTTTTCTATATTGTAGTTTATCTTATTCTAAGTTTACAGAACCTTTTGATGTAAGTGTCCACATTTTCCTACTTTTCCCTCATTTGTAATATCCCCAAGCTTGGGAATGGTGGAAAATAGTAATTAGCATTCCTTGGCGATTAAAATTAGGTTTTCAAATCCACAAATGAGGAATTGATTGACATTGTTGGACAAGGGCGACTCAGCTAACCAATCCATAGTTAACAAATAAAGAGAAAAGCAGACAGGTGATAATATTTTCAGAATTAATTTATTTTTGCAGTTTGAGCCTGCTGAAAAAATTCAGCACAAAATGAACCTTTGCTAGCCAATCCTGTTCACTGTGTAGCTAAGTTCAATAAAATGGCTTGTAAATTTTCCTAATTTACTTTTTTGTATTGTCTGTTTCTATTTGATATATCCTGTCTTCTGTTCTTAAAACAGTAAACAAGAAAAGAATTGGAGACTCACTGCCCTGTGAAGCTTATTTTTGAAAAGAAAGTTTCAATTAAGTAAATCTCAACTGTTTGTAGCTAAAAAGTTCTTAAGTATTAAACAAAGGAATGAAGCTGGAAAAATTATGAGAGCATGCTTCGCAGTCCCTACCCAGAAATTTATAGAGAAGTTCTCCCCCTGGTGGCTGAACAGTCACACTTATTCATGAAATCAAACCAGAAAGAAAAATCGAAAGATTCTCACAAAATTACCCTTAAATTTCATATTAATGTGGCTTGCTAAAATGTACCTTTTATGATTTCAAAAACTGATAGAATCTGTCTTCTCATAAATGTCTTAGCTATTATTTTATTTTTAAAATGCTATTTTGTTTGTACAAAACTTATTATATCGCATATTGGCCTTTATTTTGCCTAATTGCGATCCCTACCGAAATCTTTCTCATAATATGAACAACAATTCATGGCTATTTAGATTTATGACTTGGTCGTATTGTGAAACTGCATGTGTCCTTGAAAACTATTTTTCGTACAAACGAGTAGAGAATAGCATTCAGGCTGGTAGCTGTCTACCACGGTCTTTTCACACAGCTTATTTATTATAAAGAATAGTGCACAGTAGCATTTTCCTTGGTCTTGCCAGCTGGGCTCTGTGACTCTACAAATACCAATAAGTAGCATATTTACCTACACTTATCAGTCTTCCAACTAGAAGAAGGAGTTTCCAATAGTTTCAAATAATGTTGAAATATGTTCAATGATGTCAACAACAAAAAAAGCTGTCACAAGAGGTCGTCACACTCTCATAAACACTGGGAGCAATAAAACTCAGGCACTTTCCCTGCTGATGACTGCTTTCCAGTTGTATTCTCTGGGACAGATATTTCACTAATTAATTATGAAGTTTGTTGCAATCCACGAAACTGTCTCCATCTAATGTATTCAATTTGAATAGAAATGGCAAAGAACCTAAGATGATAGAAGAATGGTTCCTAAGAAGCCAAGGGGAAAATATGTTCTAAGGTAATTTCCCCATAGGCAAAACTGTAATTACAAAATTTCCTGATATCTCCAAACTAGCCTTCAACTAAATATCATTTTAGTCCTCACTGGTACAAATAGATGTCTACAATCTTGTTTTTGGGGGCATCCCACATTTATTTCATTTCTTCAATATGGAAACAAAAAAAAAGTACTAGAACTAAAATGATCCACTGCTAAGGCAATTCTCAGAAAAAAAAAATAACATTTTAAATGTGCATCTTGCTTCCCTATAACTATTTAAATCCCCTATATAATCAAGAAATAGATATAATACAGTTGTGATTTTAAACACAAATGTTGCATCCTTCTGTATTGTAGAGTTCCAGATTACCAACTTTTATTCTTCCCAGATTCCCACCACTTTCTTTGTCATATAGACAAGGGATCTTTATAGTATGTGGAAATACCAACTAATATGGTCGGTCTTGATAAACATCTTTAATTCGCTGCTAGTCTTATCTTGCAAAAGAGTTTAATATCACCTTCTAAATTAAATATGTTCAAACCTCAAAGCCCTTTAATTCCACGGCACACTCCAGAAATATTATTACTTACTTGTGCCAGAATCCATTGATAAACAATGTGTTATCCGTGTTCATAACATAACTCAAGTCCTATCATGATAGAAACATTATATGGTTCATTCATGAAGCATCTATTGTTCCTAGAAAAAGTATACCATATATGATGTGATCAGTAAATATTTTAAAATAAGTAATAGTCAAAGAAGAGGAAGCAGGGATGGTGCTATGGCATAGCGGGTAAAGGCTCCCCTGTGACACTAGCATACCATGTGGGCACTGGTTCAAGTCCCAGCTGCTCCATTTTCAAATCAACTCTCTGCTATGGCCTGGGAAAGCAGCAGAAGATGGCCCAAGTCCTTGGGCCCCTGTATCCGTGTGGGACACCCGAAAGAAGCTCCTGGCTCCTGGTTTTGGATCAGTCCAGCTGCAGCCATTGTAGTCATTTGGGGAGTGAACCAGTGGATTGTAGAATAGTAGGTCTTTCTTTGTCTTCCTCTTCCTCTTCCTCTTTCTCTCTCTCTCTCTCTCTCTCTCTCTCAACTCTGCCTTTTAAATAAATAAATCAATCTCTTTAAAAGGGGGAAAGAAGGTCAAACACTGCTCAAAATATGATGGTATAATAGATTTATGGTGTGTTTAAATTACTAAATATTCTGAATCAGTGAACAGATTGAAATACAAGTACAGGCCGGCGCCGCGACTCACTTGCCTAATCCTCCGCCTGCGGCGCTGGCACCCCAGGTTCTAGTCCCGGTTGGGGCGCCGGATTCTGTCCTGGTTGCTCCTCTTCCAGTCCAGCTCTCTGCTGTGGCCCAGGAGGGCAGTGGAGGATGGCCTAACTGCTTGGGCCTCTGCATCCACGTGGGAGACCAGGAAGAAGCACCTGGTTCCTAGCTTCGGATCTGTGCAGCGCTGGCCATAGCAGCCATTTGGTGGGTGAACCAAGGGAAAGGAAGACCTTTCTCTCTGTCTCTCTCTCTCACTAACTCTGCCTGTCCAAAAAAAAAATGAAATACAAGTACAAAGAAAAATGTTTGCTGCCTCTCAAAAACAGTATTGAGTGAAACAAGCCATACAGAAGAAAGATTGCAAATATTTTAATTCCACTGTTAGGTAAATAATAACTAAATTATATATTAGATATATATGTATAAATTATGAAAGTGTTAAAAATGATAAGGGAATATGATTCACAGAATTCAGAATAGTAATGACCTCAATGAGGAAGGAAGGAGTCAGGAAAGAAGGAAGTTCTCAGGGGTCTTAACATTTCATTTCTAAATCAACATGGAAGTTATGCAGTTGAGTAATTTTAAATTAACTCTTAAATTATATAGATTTTCTATATTTTGCAGCATGATAATAAAATGAAAGAAAATTTATATTTTCCACCTCATAAACAAAAATATGACAAAATAATCACTCCTATGAACCTTGATCCATTCTACCTCACACATTAATATATTCTGGAGAAGTGAACAATTAGCCTAGTGATTATAATGACTGAATCCCATGTCTGAGATCTTGGGTTCACTTCCTTTCTTCTACTCCTGACTCCAGCTTCTCACTAGTGTATACTCTGGAAAGCAACAGTAATCACTTAGTAATTTGATTCTTGCCAACCAAGTGGGAGTGTGTTCTTGGTTCCTGCCTCCATTTCGGTCCTTTCCTCTAGCCAATGCAGGCATTTGGGTAATTAATCGGTATTTGGGGGGAAGTCTATATGTATCTAACAAATAAATGAAATAATGTTTTAAATTTAAATAAATATACGTATTATATTCTTGGAAGTCTCAGTAACAGTACAAAAAAAAATCATACTGTGAGAGAATTTCATAATGCCTGTGTAGAAAAGACCTGCATCCAACTCAGCCAGAGAGAAGTTTCAGAACACTGAAGGAAGAAAGACATTTCCAGGAGATCAACTAAGGGAAAGAAAGCTTTAGCAACAGTGTGACGGGAAATGCAAACTGCATGCAGACTCTGAAAGCCAACAGATAAATGATAAATATACAAATACACTATGGAGTATGATTCACAATTGGTATGAGTTTTTTAAGTTAAATGATATTTCAAAGAACTGTAACTTTTCCAAAGGACCGCTCCTCCCACTCACCGAAAAATATGCATTCACTTTCTTCTGGCACTTGTAGACCTTCAATGGAAAAAATTAAGAAACAATAAATAGTTAAAAGTAATAACTCTCCTTTATTAATGGCTTACTACGCTTTTATGCACTACTTCATTTTTTCCATGCCTTCGAACATCATTCTTATTATTCATTTTACAGTTAAGGGCATTGATTCTGATTAACATGAAATAATTTATGCTGTTATAGAATTAGGATTGGAAACAGTACCCAAACCCAGTTAAACAGAATTTTGGAGCCCATGCTCTTAATTGTTATCCTATACAATTTTGTCCTGCCTTACCTCAGAAATGTTCGGGCACCATTCACTGATATTTCATAGCAATGTCTGCCCCTGCAAATGGGGAAAGAAGCAATAACTATATAAAGCCACGATGCTTAGCCATAGATTTACATTTATAACACCTGGGTAACTAAAATACTCAATGCTCAGAACTCTTGGTTTCTTAAGATATGTGTTATATTAATATTGATCAATATGATATTGATATTTTTAAATGTTAATGTTTTATATCCTTGCTACTGAAAATGTAGTCCCAGGACTAACAGTATCAGCATCACCTGAAAATTTATTGGAAATGCAGAATTCTATCCTAGAATTCTTGTATAAGAATCTACATTTAAGAAGTCTCTGATAATTTATATGCAGATTAATGTTCAGAGACCATGAATATAAAGCCATGCTTCTCAAAGCCGACTTCTTTCGAAAGTAACCTGGATACGTAGGGAAAATTTGGATTCCTGGGTCTTATCTAAGTCTTACTAAACCAGAATATTTACTCAGTGTACCAACCTGGCCCCTCTCTAGAAGTACCTTGCACAGACCCCATCCATCACTTCAGTCACCACCATGGGCCTGCCAATGGCTTAAAGAGCATTTCATTATCAAAAATCATCTATTTAATTTAGAAGTTAGGTTACTGCATTAAAAAAGGAATAATAATTTGTCAAGAATAATACATATTGCATTAATAATCAGGACAATTTCTAATTTTTTTTCTTTTCCTCCAGCAGAAACTAAAGGTCTCGTAATGTGACACATAAGGGAAACATTTTAATAGCGAAAATAAAGGAAATGGAAAAAAGACATGTCCTGTTTCTGGAGCAATTAGTATTTTGAATCACACCTAACTTGAAAAATGTCCTGAGAATGGTGCATTGCTTTGGATTCAATAAGCAAAGTGAAAGAATAAAGTCTCTGAGGAAAATTGCAACTAAGAAGATAAATGAGAGATATACTGAAGTCAGTTTGCCTAGCATCGTAACTTTGCCAAGAGCTGGTGTTTCCTTTAAAACACAGTTGATAACAGGACAGCCCAGCAAAGATTTATGAAAAGACACAGGCATATATGCCTTGCTAATGCCCATCTTGAATTCCTTGTTGACATGGTAGGATTTTTGAACAAGGCTCTTGCAATGGGGGTGTCTAACATACAAATAGATATAAATTCTAGTTGCTAAAAATGTGTATCGAGTTGAGTTTACAGCATAAGTCTGCCAATAAAGCCCTGGAGTAGGAAGTCTAAGCACTGGAATTAAGAAAAATTCATTATTCTTAATACTTAATAGATAACTATTCTTTGCTTCAATAAATGGTGATCTGTGTGTGAGAGGCATGCATTTAATGTAATAGGAAAAATCTTTAACTTAATAAATCCTTATCTTCTTTATCTGAGTCATTGCATGATGGTACCCACTTCAGTGAGTAATGCCTCTAATTCAATTTTTATTTTCAAAATTTAATAAATTTTCTACCTTTTCATAAATAGAAGTACTAGCTTCCAAGCAATGGTTTTATTTTTATGTTAGTCAATTTATATTTGTGTATCATTGTACGTTTTGGTTTGTGGAGTGAAAGAATAAGCAAGCTATCTCAGTTATCCATATTATAGAAGAGAGTATAGATCATATATGTAACATGACAATTTGTATGAAAAAGTAGTCCGAGTAAAGCAAACAGACCTTGGGGGCTTTTGGAAGCTTGTAATGTAATATCAGTGTCTTGTTCAACTAAGAAATTACCTGTAGGAGTTTCCATGCCCTTAATGAAAGCGAGAGAAAACTAGATGTGGCATTTGAACTGTCCCCTTATCTTTAAAATCAAAGAGAATCAATTAATCTCATGTAAATTTGGAATGAATAATGAATATCTTCTATATCAACTAGCCCTGGTAATATACTTGAATCACTGCTATAGCATCTTCACCAATTAGTTGCTCAACCTACAAATAAATTCCATCACTCCTGAAACAGCTCAATCTCTTGTCAGGTGTGCCTCTTCCTTTTTTAATATATAGCCAGAAATCTTTGTCTTTATCTTCCTCTCAGTGGTTACAGGAAAACCTAGTCCTTTCTCTCCTTCACACTTTTGATTATAGTTATTCTGATAACGCTTCAATTTATCTTTTCCACTTCAATTACTCCTAGTTTTTCCAACAAAGTTTTGATATCATAAAGTTTTAAATATTTACTTTATCTTGATAACCCTTTGATGAATATACTTATATTTGTCACTCTAGTCACAACATATATAGATGTCAGTTTATACCTCACCTTTGTCATGATAGTACTAATTCAAAAAAATATAGCTTTATGAATACATATGAATTGTTATTAGCACTCTTTATTGCCCATGGGTGTTTTTCATAGTGTTTCATACAACTTATTAATTTTAAGTAGCCACTAAATGTACTCAAGATATCAAAACAAACAGACTCTAAATGATATCAAATGACTCAATCACAATTGCTATTGAAGCAACCATGTTTTTTCAGGTAACCGCGTAAGTCAAAAAAAAAAATGATAGACACTCATTCTCAAAAAAAACATAATTTTATGTACAGATTTTATTACATTTGATTTCAAATATCCAGGTATTCATTTATCACTTCAATTTTTCAAGATATCATGCAGATATATAAATACCCATTGTCTCCACTTTAAAGGAATTATAATCTTACGTGTATAATCAATGTGTGTCCAAGTTTACCCAGGATAGTATTTGTTTCTCTCAATGTAACTAATTAATTGTAATTAATTGTACCCTCTTAAACAAAATTGTAGTAGTTTGAACAATAAATTATAAGATTATCTTATTTATATGAAAGTACAAAAGAAAAACGCATAACTCTGTGTAACAAGATGTGGTACTCAATGTCACAAAAATATTAAAAATATACTTCTCCTGAGAAAGTGAGTGAAGTGGAACTTAACTCATAGTTTATCAGATGCTTCCTTTCAGTACTTGGACACAAAACTGGACTACATTCTCCAGTTTCTCTTGGAGTTAGGTACAATCATGTACCTTGGCAACACAGTGTGGACGGAATTCATGCATGGCACTTTCATATCTCACTAATAAAAATCTCAAATAATACCTCTGCTCTTTATCCTCATGCATCAGGTGAATGGAGACTATCCTTGGACTCTAGAGAAGAGGAGAGTCACAAGTTGGAGGGACAACAGATCTTGAATGAATGTGCCTGGCAAACATCTCTTCCAAACAACTGACTCACATGAGTATTCAACATGAAAATTGCGTATATATTGTGTTAAGCTACTGAAATCAGAAATGTTTATTAAAATGGGACCACAGGGCCAGGAGAGTTGTGGTACAGTAGGTTAAGCCTCTGCTCCCAAAGATGGACATGGCATCACATTTCAGAGAGAAAGATCAGTTCCAGGCTACTCCACATTCAATCCAAGTCCCTTCTAATGCATCTGGAAAAGCAGGCTGATATCCCAAGTACTTGTTTCCCTGCCACTCCCAAGGGAGACATGGATGGAGGTCTGGGTCTCCACCTACAACCTTACCCAGCCTCCTATTGTAACACCTTCAAGTTACCTAAAGCAAAATGAACATGATTTAGAAAATTTAGGAAATTAATATATTCCAAGAGCATAATTTCAATGCAAGAATCCAAGAATTGCAGGGTGGGGGCCAGTGCTATGGGACAACAAGTTAACCCATGTACACCTACATCCCATATTGGAGTATCCATTTGAGTCCTGACTGCTTCCCTTCCAATATAGCTTCCTTCTAATGTGCCTAAGAAGCAACAGATGATGGCTCAAGTGCTTGGATCCCTGAAACCTATATAGGAGACTTGGATGGAATGCCTGGACTAGTCCTGGCAGTTGTAGCCATTTGGGGAGTGAACCATCATATGGCAGATCTCTCTCTCTCTCTCTCTTCTCCCCACCCCTCTCTCCCACTTACTAAGTCTTTCAAATAAATAAATACATACATCTTTTTTAAAATAAGAATGGTAGGATGGAGAAGAAAGTCAACACTTTGGGACTTTACTTATAGGATGAAGTATGACTATCATAACATAGTAGGCAATCACTTGTTCCATCAGTCATAGACAATATATAAAGGCCACTTATATGACACAATTCACATACCTAAATCATCTTTTCCCTACAAGGATATTTACAAGCTTCAAAATCTTTGTTTTCCCTTCAATTTCTTGTTCTTAACTTGCAATCTACGGAATTAGACAAAATTGTATAAGTAGTTTAATATGTCTTTGGAAAGAGGTAGAGAAAGAAACAAAGATGGAAGGACCTAGCCATTTGCATTTGTTGAGATGCCCCAAAATAGGCATTTCTATATTTATCTTGAATTTGAACCCACAACGGCTATTGGATTATTGTGATTGTTTCTTCACTATGTTTTGAGATATTTCCTTCTAGCCCAGTCCATGAAATAATTATAAAATTTCTACTCATTTATAAATTGGTGTCTTTAAAATATAGACATAAACTTGACTGCTTCTGATCAGTCTTTCCTGCAAACAGATAAGTCAAAGCCAAATAGTAGATATCTAAAAAGATAAAGAAATGAAATGGAAATTATGTGCTAGTTATTATGTGAGAGTCAAATGGCAGCATCTTTACATTTGAATCTTATTTTGTTCTAAGCTCAATTCACTTCTCTGCCTCAGTAACTTCAATATAGAATCCATTTTTCCTTCTGGTAATGAAATCATTCACAAGGAACCAGGGTCATTGCTCTCAACATGAGGTTGGTATATGAAGATTGAGATTATTAGGTGATCAAATTGATTTTATTCTGAATCCAGAAAGATGTATTGCTGACTAAATCACTCATATCTGGTTTTGTTTATAAAATCAGTTACATACTGGAAACAGATACAGCTCAAATCTATAGTAAGTGAAGGTTTGGTTTGTCTAGGTTCTAGTTAACTTTTCAACAACATTCCCAATCATCCTCCAAAACTCTTGAAGTACAGCAATAGTCCTGACAAAAACATATTGAGAACTTTATATTCTTCTAGATATATTCACATGACAGGTCTTCTGCTGTAGAAATTTGGGTCTGATAGAGGAATAGTTTATCTCACATTTTTTTTGAAAGTACATACTACATGATCCCAGAGAAATAAGCACATTGTAAGATTGCTATATTTGGGCCAAACTGAAATCAACTGAGCAATAAGACATCTTTCTATATATATATATATATTAATAAATATTTATTTCAAATGCTTAATTTTCTTAAAAAAGAAAATGAGTTTTAAATTCCTGTTAGTCCTAAAACAGGTAAAGAATGAGTAAATCCTCTAAAGATGGCTTTTCTCTGTGGTATGTATGCTTAACTTAAGCATTTCATAAATGCTTTGATGATGTTAGAATAAGTTTTTTCAAGGATAAATGATGAAGAAGATATGTCTAAATGCACTATTAAAGAGAAAATACACTTCCATAGTCAAAACTAAGACACTAGCCACCAGTAGTTTCGGATCTCAGAAATTCTGACAGATTTCAAGCTGTTTTCTGTAGTTTGAGGTACCTGTTTTCCTTCAGTAACTACCTTTCTACATGCTCAAGTCGTTTTATGTGAGGAAAGAGAGGCAAGTGAGTAAAAATCTTGACCTTTTCTACTGCCATATAATATACTATTAGTGTATTTAGTTGTAAGTGTTAATCTCTACATTGAATATTTCATTAAGTGACAAAGAAATTTATATAAAGAGCCAATTTATGGGAAAGAATTACCACTCAAAATGCCAGTGGAGCATAAGCATAACCCTAAGAGATGTCATTAAAAGACACTTAAGACTGGACTTAGATAAAACCTTTAAATATGAGTGTATTTCAAAATGTCACATAACTTGTTTTTCAGTGCTTTTTGAGACAAGGGTCTATTGTTCTGTGTATAAGCTTAGTGGGCCCTGAACTAAGTAAAACTGGTAAATTTAAAGTGCACTTAGGACTTCTGTAAGAGGATAAATGAACATCAGTGCCTGTCATTTTAAAATCCATTATCAAGAATAGAATAGAAAAATAAAATGAGTGTTTCAGTTCAACAATCACTGAGTTGCCATCTCCTAAAAATTGTCAATGCACAAATGATCTTCACTAAAAGCAAGTAATCTACATGTCCATCTATTTCACACATTCTACATACAGCAGCACTTACCTTACTCACTTGTTTTCTCTTGCGCATTCACCCATGTATATTTCCTAGCCCACTGCATTAGTTAATTGATAATTGAAAGCCAAGATTCAAAATCACCTTGCAATTTTAATAGTGAAATAAAAATGTGGCTATTAATTTTGAAAAAATAGCTAAGCATAGAATATTGAATCTTATCCTATTAATTTTTGTGGCCACAGACACATTTTCTAAACCTCTGAACATTAAATATTAATTGGTAAAATGTCAAAAAATATAAAGTGTCCATTACTAAATCCTTCTTGGCTCCAAAACTTATGCAGATTTACTTGCCCCAGAAAAGTCAACCTACAAGTAAAATCAAAGATTCTCCTTGTCCAGAATAGGCAGAACTAACTGGTCTACACACACACACACACACACACACAAATGAGTTACCTCTTGGTTTTATACTTAATGTCCGTTATCAAAATCTGAGACCACAGATCTTCAATTCAATGTTTAAAAGATCCATATAAGTACAACACCAATGCAAGGCAATGACCATCAAGAGAAATAGAAGGTGCCTCTTTGGAGAAGCAGGAGAATTTTCTTAGATGCCCATTCTTAAACCTTCCATAAATTAAAGAGTGAGAGGGGGTGGGGCTAGCATAGCCCTAAAGAAACTCCAAGGGTCTTATTGCAAACACTCATTTAAAAATAGTGACTTAGTACAACTGTGGATGGAAGAAACTTCCCTATTTGTTCCTGGAGTCTGATATATTACAGAGATATTGGAAGGAGATATCTTGGGTCAGAGAAAAATACAGACATTCCTTTAGTATAATATAATATCTGTAGTATACCACCAAGGCATTAATCTTTGCAGTTTTAGAGATTTTCAAAGACTGATATCTGATCTTACTGCAAAGCCCTAGTATCTGAGGTTTCCCCTTTACCTAACCAGCAACAAGTTGACTGAAATAAAATAATCATAAGTTAACACTAGAACTTTGACATAGACTATGTATTTATAATAGAAAGAATATGAATTTAAAGGACCACAGTGAAACATTTCTAAGGCTGAGGCAATGACCGCATCAGATACTGTAAAGTTTGAGAAATGAAGCTGTGACTTATGAATAGTGTTAACTCTCTGCCTTAAAAAACCCGATAAACAGAATTGCTCCTCTCTCTTCTGAGTTATTCTGAAATGTAGTTGCCCCACTTATGGGGAGTGGCCTATCTCAAGTGATAGGCATTCTCATTCTCCCACCATACAATGACTGTTGTTAAAAAAAATCATCAGAAACCAAGAAAAATGAAAAATTCCCCTCAAATTGTCACAAAGTGAACTTTAAAATATAGACCTGTTGTTCTAGGCATAATTTGGGTACCCAGAAACTTCATTTACATGGAAACCTACTAACATTCTGAGTTTCAACAAGGAGTCCAATTGGAGTTTACAGTTGAGATAACCATATATGTCTCTGTAAGACAGTTAAATTCTCAGTGTCTCGGGTTTTTTTCCCTCTGAAATATTAAGAGGACATGACTATGTGCTCTCCAAGATCTCTTCACTTCAAGCATGTGATGTTGGGTTTTTGAATTTCCCTTCAGGATTTTTTCTTTACAAGTGAAAGAGATCATATATGTGCAACAGGAATATCAACTGATACAACAAACAAATGTTCATAATTTATCATGCATTTTATTAGTCACATTTTAAACCTACAACTTAGAAATAAAAAAGGATAGCATTTGACACAGTCATAAAACATTTCTAAACTTAAATTTATAATATTCCAAGAAACATATTTACATAAATTTGGTGTAATAATGATTGAATAGGTACTTATAGCCACAGCACAGAAGAAGCACAATTATCTGAAGCTTTTAATCAGTAAATGTATTACTAGTCTGGAAAATATAGACTGAATTTGATTCACTACAAACACACTTAAAAAGTCTTAGGAAATCTAAAGATACCAGCAATACATTCTCATTTATTAATGGAGAGTACTAGTTCCCCTTATGGGCCTCACATATTCATCACAGACAATAAGAATCTTCAAAAGTGCCTATATACAAACTTTAATTCATGAATGATTTTAATATGAAAACTTTTACTTTTTAAAATTCTGGTACAAATAATCAAGAAGATTGCTGCCTTCTATCAATGTACTTCTACATTATCTTCAGATTTTTCATTTTTCTAAAGAGTTCTTAAAATGAAACACAGAAATGTTAAGAAAATAGGAGGATGTGATACAAATGTTGAAGTATTTAGATATAATAAAGGTGAAAACAGGACCCACTTAATGAGTATGGTAGCTGTTCTTCCTCCACATTACTAACATTTAATATGGTTGACTTGGTAGCAAAGATGGGCAAAGATTATATCAATTGATGTAAACTTTCTCAACCCTCAGTCCAGAATTAGAACTCTCTGGATGTACCTTGTCCCTTTGCTAACACAAGCCTTTTTCACTGTGAAACTATGACCTTCAGTTGTATTTGTTCAGGTGAAGTATTCTAAATTTTAATATTTTTGTAAACCCTTGCTCAAGTGTAAATCTCCTTGTGCTGGAAGGCCACGCAAACTAGGACATGAAAATATGAAACAGTTTACCCTTCAGATGCAACTGTTTTTTTCTTCATCCCATTAAAATGTGCATGCTTTAATTCAGTGCTTACTTTTTAAAGTTTGTCTGCTGAGGGGAATGAGGCAAGAAAAACATCGGTGTGTCTCCTGGCACATCCCTGAAATTTAAATTGAGAAATAATGGTTGCTGGTCTGGGATGTTAATTATGGTTAATTGATTATTTGATAAAAGTCAAGCTCAACTTATCATAAAAGAGAAACACTGCATTCCAACTTAGGTCAACTTTGGAAAGCCTAAAAATGAAATCATGGCACCACAATTTGGGAACATTATCCTATTGTAAATGTGTTTATAAATTTGTTAAGAAAACAGAGCCAGTCTTTTTACGTCTGCAACCTGAGACCAAATTAAAACTCATTCCAGGTCCTTTTTGAAATTACTTATCCTAAGGCATGTTTTACTTTAGTAAAATCACCACTACTAAAGTAAATTTCATTCATTGGGAAATGGCATGTTAACAATTTATACTGATGGTAAGTAATGTTACTAGTACTTGGCAAAAGCCCAAACCTGAAATATGCTTCACCTTCATTGAAGCATCCATGAAGAATCTGCCCAGAAGATTTCACTGTGGCCTTTGGGAATTTTAGTTTGTTTACTTCTGAAACTCCTCAAGCTCCCAGCCAATGAAATGAAACATAATCCCAGACATGCATACAAAGGGAGTTCCAAAAGCAGCAAACATGAATGACCATCCATATTTCACATCAATGACGACGTTCTCTGGGACACACCTGTTGCTCCTTTCTATAGATATATATTTTGGAAAATCAACTGCATATTCCTTCCATAGCACAAACAGGCTGAGGATCAGGCTAAACAGGGCCCCTGTGGAAGAAAGTCAAAAAGACATTTATTTCCCATATAAAGATAGAATCTTAAAGTAAATTCATTTTCCCAAATGCAGAAAACAGCTTTGAAAGAATTTTAACGTGATTATTTCTCTCATAAATATAGAAAACACTTACTGCAAACTCCTCTGATTTCTTCAAATTTAAATAGCATTACACATCAAATCTTCATGAACATGGTCAACTATTCGTTGAAATAGAAAAGGTAGGCTAAGGAGTTTTTCTTTATCCCTACACACCAATGTGCTTCAAAATGTATTTGAAAGGCAAAGAGATATGAGAGAGAGAGAGAGGGAGAGAGAGAGATTTTATCTACAGTTTCACTCTCCAGATGCCTGTAACAGCTAGACAGGTGGAGCTGGGACAAACCACAGCCAGGAGCTGGGAGCTCAATCCAGTCTCCCTCTCAGGTGGCAAGGGCCCACATACTTGAGCCATGATCTGCTGCCTCCAAATGCATTAGCAGGAAGCTGGAGTCAGAGAGCAGAGCTGGAAGTCAAAACCAGACATACCAACTGAGGATGCAGAGTCCCAAACAACATGTCAACTGCTATCCCTAACACTCACTCCTATGCTAGTTGTTAAATGACAATTACCATGCCATACTGAACTAAACATAGGCTCTACCAAAGTCAGAACCACTAAAACAGTGAAACAAGTAATCCATGCTTTTTGTACCCTCTTTGTTTTCCAACTGCTCAAATGTCCATAATTCACTTAATGTTTACATTTACCAAATGTTCATCCCATAATATATGTACATGCATTTAAATATAATTAAAAATAACTCATCAGTAAAATTTGCTAACACTTTCCTCAATTCTTCAAGAGAAATTGATTCACCATAAATGTTTCTATAGCTATAGCTGCCATATACCTTGGCTCACTGCTATATATTGCTTCTGTGACTCAAGTCCAAATAAGATAGCCTAGAGCTATAGCACGATTTAATGGCATCCTACACAATATAGGTACTTTAAAATATTCAATTCAAATGAAAGTCGGAATATTAGAATGAGTTTTTATTGACTTTAAATGTTTTATTAATGCAGTAATATATCATTTTCATAAATATTACAACCATTGAGGGCATCAATCCCCATTGATCCACATATCCAATCTTTCTACTGCTGTTAGATAGGTAGGTATTCCTCTTGATGATTTTAATTTAAATTTAAAATGGATATTCTTGAGATTCATATTATAAACCAGAAGTTTGCATCTTTAATAGTTTAAACCCAGATATATGGAGAGCACTTTATAATACAAGATAATACCAGATAGAAATTCTTCCCAAATTATACTGAGAGATTGGCTCTAGGACAAAGTTTTCTAAAAGTTTATTGATGAGCCACATCCACTAAACCATTGAAAACTTCTGTACTCTCGGATGAATAGTACAAATTAATTAGGCCTAATTATTCCATATTGTCACATACTATAATATCACTGTATCCCATCAATACATACAATTATTATTTATAAATTAAAAGAAAATTTAATAAAGTTACTGTTAGTGACAAAAACATTTTGGGGGGCAAGCGCCATTGTGCAGTAGGTTAATTCTCTGCCTGTAGAGCCCGCATCCCATATGGGCACCTGTTAGAGCTCCAACAGCTCCTCTTCCAATCCAGCTCTCTGCTACAGCCTGGGATAGCAGTAGGAGATGACCCAAGTGCTTGGGCCCCTGTACCCACTTGGGAGACCTGGAAGAAGCTCCTGGCTCCTGGCTTCAGATCAGCTCAGCTCTTGCTGTTTCAGCCATTTGGACGGTGAACCAGTGGATGGATAACCTTTCCCTCTGTCTCAAACTCTCACTGTCTGTAAATCTACCTCTCAAATAAATAAATAAAATATTTTTTTAAAAAAAGAATGACTTGGGGCCGGCGCTGTGGTGCAGCTGGTTAATGCCCTGCCCTGAAGTGCCAGCATCCCATATGGGTGCCGGTTCTAGTCCCGGCTGCTCCACTTCCAATCCAGCTCTCTGTAATGGCCTGGGATAGCAGTAGAGGATGGTCCAAGTCCTTGGGCCCCTGCACCTGCATGGGAGACCCAGAGGAAGCTTCTGGCTTCTGGCTTCCGGCTTCCGATCAGTGCAGCTCCGGCCGTTGAGGCCAATTAGGGAGTGAACCATCAGATGGAAGACCTCTCTATCTCTGCTTCTGCCTCTCTGCAACTCTGCCTTTCAAATAAATAAATAAATCTTTTTAAAAAGAATAATTTAGTATATGAAGAAGCATTTAAAATATTTAGTAATATGTAAGATGCCCTTGTCCTGACTGTCAAGGGACAACTTTCTACTTTATTCCTTTTAATATTTTTTTTGTTCTACTTAATACCATTGGTTGAACTCTTTAATTAACACACAATTATTCTTAGGTGTTTAAATTTAACTTAAAAGTGATCCCTGTTAAATATAAGAGTGAGAATAAGAGAGGGAGGAGATGCACATGCTCAATAGTACTTATCCTAATGGTAGAGTTAGAAACATGCCAGGGGATTCCAATTCAATCCCATCAAGGTGGCATGTACCAATGTCATCTCACTAGTCAAAGTGATCAGTTTCAGTTCATAATTGATCATTATGATAGGATTAAGAGTCAAAGGGATCACATAAACAAGACTAGTGTCTGATAATACTGATAGAATTAAAAAGGAGAGAATGATCTAACATGGGAAGCAGGATACACAGAATGGCAGATGTCCTAAACAGCACTCTGGCCTCAGAATCAGCCCTTAAGGCATGCGGATCCGGCTAAAAAGCCCATGAGAGTATTTCAGACATGGAAAGCCAAGACACTCTGGCAAAAAAAAATGACCCTAAATGAAAGATCTCTGCGAGTGAGATCCTGGCAGAAAGAACGGGCCATCAAAGAAGGAGGTACCTTTCTCTGAAGGGAGGAGAGAACTTCCACTTTGACTATGGCCTTGTCTAAATAAGATGGGAGCTGGCAAACTCCAGAGGCTCCCATAGCCTTGGCAGCTCATGAAAAGAGTGTCGGGTGATTACTGACGTCACAAATAAGAGGGTCAATTGTTAAATCAACAACAGGAGTCACTGTGCACTTACTCCTCATGTAGGATCTCTGTCCTTAATGTGTTGTACTATGTGAATTAACGGTATAATTAGTACTCAAACAGTATTTTACACTTCGTGTTTCTGTGTGGGTGCAAACTGTTGAAATCTTTACTTAGTATATACTAAATTGATCTTCTGTATATAAAGATAATTGAAAATGAATCTTGATGAAGAATGGGATGGGAGAGACAGTAGGAGATGGGATGGTTGTGGGTGGGAGGGTAGTTATGGGGGGAAAAAGCCACTATAATCCAAATGTTCTACTTTGGAAATTTATATTTATTAAATAAAAGTTTAAAAAGGAAAATATAAAAATAATAGAATGCAATAATATATAAGATTATAAGATTTTAGAAAGCCTGGATACAATTAAATAAAATGTAAGAAGATATTAGATATGTTTAAATTGAGGACATGTACTAGTTGTTCAATAAATGGTTGTCATCATTATCATGATTAAATTTCCATATTATAGCACATGATGTAAATAGACAATTCATCAAGTGACTAATGTGAAACTCAATGACGCCATTTGGAAGAATCATTTGTTAGAATTCTCACACAATCTAAAAAAATACTAGAAGAATTTTCTAGAAATTTCCACAGTTTGACCAATTCTCTTGCCTTTCCAAACACTATAGACTTAATGTAGGTTGAGGGGATTTGGTATGTGATTCTATTCACTATGCCACAACTCATCAGTCATACTTCATTGGAGACAGAGTTCAACGATAGTACAACAAAGGGCCAAATGTTTTCTTAAATTTGAACCTAGCAGTTTTCAATTAGATATGAGTATTTTTCCCATTTATCCCTAATCTAAAAGGGTTTTAATTACATTTGAATGTGAAAAGTAACACAAAGTATATCATTAGACCGCTGTAATTTGATTTTTCCATTTCACAGAAATTACTATCCATACTATGGCTCAGCTTCATGAGGATTTGTTTTCTCACTCTAAGATGTATTTTTATAGTGTCTAACAAACCACTGGAGACAGGGAGCTTAATAAATGTTTCTTTTACTAGAAATAATTCAATTCATTAACAGTACAGATACATCTGCTTTTCTATTTTTAAGTCTGTTGAATTTTGAAAGCAGTATCAGACAGTTCTTCAGCCATCAAGGCTTTAAGCACGTGATGGAGATTCACACATTGGGAAGCTCATTTGCACTCTGCCCTTAAGTCTTCTAGTGAAATTTCCTTGTGGAAATTTTCCATTTGTATCTTCTAACTCGTCTCCAGAGATCACATCAGATTGGTTTCAGAAAATTCTACTTTTTACTAAACACTATCACAGTGTATAGTGTGTGATGGAACATTTTCCACAGCAAGAAAACATCTCATATATATTGTATCTTTCTACAATCCCGCAGAGAAATACCTAATTATTTAAAATGCTAAACATATTCCATGCAGACAAATAGCAAATAATTATATAATACCTCTTTGTAACTGATGTTTTTAATTAGTTTCTCTTAAGGGATGTAAGAAAAGGATCAGTTGTCAGAAGGAGTGTCAGCGTAAAAAACAATCTTTAATTTTTTTTCCTTAAAAATAGGCTTTCCCCTAAAGGTATTTTCCTAGTTTGTAAATTGTCTTTCATACTCACCAGGATCCTTAAAAATAGCTACTCAAAAGTAAGGACCACACACTCTTACAATTCCTTGGAGCGATATTTCCTAGATTTGCCTGCCCATAAGAGTCACCAATGGTACTTTTTATATATATTGCTAGGATGCTAGGATGGTCCCAAGAAGGCTCTGATTCACTAAGTCAGGAGTGGATTCTTGAAATCAATATTTTAACAAGCAACTTAGGTTACCCTTAATACAAGACAAAGAAATCCTGCCGTAAAGAAAGGACCCAACAAAATGAAGCCACATTTTCTAGGTGATTTTTTGTTTGACGAATATGGGATAATGAGTAAGGAACATTCCATCCAATCATCTCACTTGGATGAATTTAGATTAAAATAACTCTCATATAAGTAGATTTGCAACACAACAAAACTAATGGAAATAAATTATCACAACCATGTCCCTTGGATTAAAACATAGTACATTTAGGAACTCAACCTGTAATAAATTAATAATAAGAAGGAGGAAGCCAATAATAGTACCACTTATTCAACCTTTACTATTCAGTCTTGCATTAAGTGCTTTTTGCATAATCATGCACTTACTTCTTAAAATAACTGTGAGAGGTGCCTTTATTCTCACAATTTAATACATGAGAAATTGAAACAGAAAGTGATATGGTTAATTGACTATATTTTAAAGACCTTAAAAAGTATATACTTTGTCAACAATCAAGTAATTCAGAAAGGAGGCAAAATTTATGTCTGATAAATACTTAGCCAAGATTTGGTACAGACAAATTTCAATTTGGATAAGCAGTAGTTAACACCTTTATTTTCTTGTTTACATTACCTAGTATCAGATAGTCTTGCATCAATATGGAAAAATCGCTTTATAATAGAATGTACTGCCACTTGCATGTTATATACCACAGTTGACTAAATTTAGTAAAGGACACAGAGGATTTGAACTGAAAGTCCTTGAATGCTAATTACAGCATCAACAGTTTATGAATCTTACAGGTTTACATCCTGATAGTCTGTGACCTTTGGCAAATGATGTAACCTCTCACAATGTTAATTTCCTTCTACATATTCCATGTAGACAAATAGCAAAGAATTATATAATACCTCTTTTTAACCAATGTTTTTAATCACACTTTCTCTTAAGGGGTGTAAGAAAAGGATCCGTTGTCAGGAGCGTCAGCTTAGAAAACAATCTTTTGTTATTTTTCCTTAAAAATGGGTTTTGCCCTAAAGGTATTTTTCTAGTTTTGAGGTTGTCTTTCAGACTCACCAGGATCCTTAAAAATGGCTACTCAAAAGCAAGGGCCACAAGAACATTTACCTGGTAAGGCTGTTGTAAGATTTCAGTGAGCTAATGCATCTAAAATACTTAGTTTAGTGCTTGTGACATATTGAGGGCTTGGAAAGTGCTGATTAAAGTGAGAGTTATGCTTCTGCTGATGATAGTTGTAGCCTCTATGCCATTGTCACCATCACACCACAAGAATCTCAGCAATATGTTTCTTCTTTTTTACTTTCTATAAAAGTCATTTTAGGAATGTAAAGAACGTGAAAATAAATTTATAGGAAAAAGACAGACATAAAATATCACTAAAGATTAATAGTGAGAAGGTGGATTTTTTTTTCAGCGTGAATACTGTATCTCCATGCTATTCACATCTCTCAAAATTTTTCTTCTTGGAGTCGACACTATGGCACAGTGGGTAATGCTGCCGCCTTCAGTGCAGGCATCCCATATAGGTGCTGGTTCAAGTCCCAGTTGCTCCACTTCTGATCCAGCTCCCTGCTAATGGTCCTAGGAAAACAGCGAAGGATGGTCTAAGTCCTTGGGCCCCTGGACCCGTGTGGAAGAGACGGATGAAACTGCTGGCTCCTGGCTTTGGATTGGCCCAGCTGTAGCCATTGCGGACATTTGGTGAGTGAATCAGTGGATGAAAGATTCTCTCTCTTTCTGTCTGCCTCTACCTCTCTGTAATTCTGCCTTTCCAACAGATAAGACTTTTTTTGTTTTTGTTTTTGTCTCAATTTATTCATGTTTAGGATGAATACACTAATAAATACCTCTTTTTCTCAGTATTGGACAGTATGAGTGGTAAAGGAAACAAAAACAGTCTAAATATTAAAATGTATACTTTGTTGTTTATCTCCAAATTTCAAATTCACAATATCTATGTCAGGGAAATAGCTCTATAGCTGTTCAGGAATTACTGGTAGCAACATCATCCTGATAACAAAAAACAGTCACTTGCTATAATCATAGTGATTTGAGGAACTTTTGCAGGAGTTGGAAAACCACGGGTCTTGGAGTCAAAGAGCTCAGAGGTGAGTTCTAGCTCTATTACTCATTTACTGAACTGCCTTGGGCAAATTACTTCACTGTGCACAGCCTTAGTTGCCCCAGAGTTATTTTAAGAAGTATTTATTTGCACTACACAAGTAAGAGGGTTATTTATCAACTAATAAGTTCTTTATGCTAAGAGAAAATTAGTTCTCTTGATGCTTCAGCACATATCTGAAAAAAGTAACCTCATTGACAGCAGCAAGCCAATTAGCTATAAAGTTATTTAAAAGAAATGTACTCAACAAGAGCTAATTTGCTAAATTTATTCATTTTACAAAAAAATCTTCCTTTTTAACTCTTTGCCACATTATAACAGCTAATATCAGATGAGATTGTTTCAAAAGAATTTCAGTAGTCTTTGTTTTTATGTTTCAGTTAAAGGCATAGAAAATGGAGATAAAGATGCAGAACGAATGAAGGCCTCACAATTCTGGCATTTTAGTGGCCAACAGGCCTTTTACCAGTTAAACCATTATGAGTTTTCCACATCTCTTAAGTAATAAAAATACATTTTAAAAATATAAAGAAGTAAGTTTATTTTTTTTTCATTTTCGATTCTCTTTATATACAGAAGATCAGTTTAGCATACATTAAGTAAAGATTTCAACAGTTTGCTCCCACACAAACATAAAGTGAAAAATAATAGATGATTTTTTAAATGATGATGAAATCAGATCAGACCTATTGTCATGTTTAATCCCAGTGAGAGTCAAGTTGGGAATTGATAATTTCTTCTTTTTTTTTTTTTTACAGAAGATCAGTTTAGTATACATTAAGTAAAGATTTCAACAGTTTGCACCCCCATAGAAACACAAAGCGAAATATACTGTTTGAGTACTCATTATAGCATTAAGTCTCAATGTACAACACATTAAGGACAGAGATCCTACATGAGGAGTAAGTGCACAGTGACTCCTGTTGTTGACTTTACAAATTGACACTCCTGTTTATGGCATCAGTAATCTCCCTATGCACCAGTCATGAGTTTCCAAGGCTATGGAAGCCTTTTGAGTTCACCGACTCTTATCTTGTTTAGACAAGGTCATAGTCAAAGTGGAGGTTCTCTCCTCCCTTCAGAGAAAGGTACCTCCTTCTTTGAAGACCTGTTCTTTCCACTGGGATCTCACTCACAGTGATCTTTCATTTAGGGTTTTTTTTTTTTTTTTTTTTTTTTGCCAGAGTGTCTTGGCTTTCCATGCCTGAAATACTCTCAAGGGCTTTTCAGCCAGATTGGAATGCCTTTAGGGCTGATTCTGAGGCCAGAGTGCTGTTTAGGACATCCACCATTCTATGAGTCTGCTGAGTATCTCGCTTCCCATGTTGGATCACTCTCCCCTTTATTTATTCTATCGGTTAGTATTAGCAGGTACTAGACTTGTTTATGTATTCCCTTTGACTCTTAGTCCTTTCATTATGATCAATTGTGAACTGAAATTGATCACTTGGACTGGTGAGATGGCATTGGTACATGGCCACCTTGATGGGATTAAATTGGAGTCCCCTGGTATGTTTCTAACTCTACCATTTGGGGCAAGTCAGCTTGAGCATGTCCCAAATTGTACATCTCTTCCCTCTCTTATTCCCACTCTTATGTTTAACAGGGATCACATTTCAGTTAAATTTCAACACTTAAGAATAACTGTGTATTAATTTCAGAATTAAACCAGTCATATTAAGTAGAACAGACAAAAAAAACTACAAAGAGGGATAATGTATTAAGTTGTTCATTAACGGTCAGGGCTATGCTGATCAAGTCACCGTTTCTCATAGTGTCCATTTCACTTCAACAGGTTTCCTTTTTGGTGTTCAGTCAGTTGTCACCGATCAGGGAGAAAGTAAGTTTATTAAACCCACTTGGGCAAATCATCTCTTCAGTGAATGGACATTTGGAAATTTCTGTCAGAAAGTGAGTGATTTCATCATGCACTGATTGATTTAACAGAGATATCAAATGAAAAGAACAGAGAGCTGAATTTGGTTCAAGTATTTGGGGAAAGATGAAACTGGTAGTATAAGAGTTGGATTTACATGAATAGGAACGAAAGAATATCCTAACACTAGAGGGGCATCATAACACACAGGTGTTTCTTTCACTAAGAAAAACACTTTAAATACAACATTAGAAATAAAGAGTATAAAAGAGCTGTTGGGAAAGTGGGGAATGTTTTTGTTATGTTCTTGCAGTAATACTGCATAATGTTGCCCATGAACTAGCGGTGAAGGCAATATTGATGAACTAAATGAAGATCATGATGAATCCAGATTTAAAATGAAGTCAATTATGATTGATTTTTTAATTGACTTCATTTTAAATCTGGATTCATCATGATCTTCATTTAGTTCATCAATATTGCCTTCACCGCTAGTTCATGGGCAACATTATGCAGTATTACTGCAAGAACATAACAAAAACATTCCCCACTTTCCCAACAGCTCTTTTATACTCTTTATTTCTAATGTTGTATTTAAAGTGTTTTTCTTAGTGAAAGAAACACCTGTGTGTTATGATGCCCCTCTAGTGTTAGGATATTCTTTCGTTCCTATTCATGTAAATCCAACTCTTATACTACCAGTTTCATCTTTCCCCAAATACTTGAACCAAATTCAGCTCTCTGTTCTTTTCATTTGATATCTCTGTTAAATCAATCAGTGCATGATGAAATCACTCACTTTCTGACAGAAATTTCCAAATGTCCATTCACTGAAGAGATGATTTGCCCAAGTGAAATAAGCCAGTCCCAAAGGGACAAATACCATATGTTCTCCCTGATCGGTGACAACTGACTGAACACCAAAAAGGAAACTTGTTGAAGTGAAAGGGACACTATGGGAAACGGTGACTTGATCAGCATAGCCCTGACTGTTAATGAACAACTTAATACATTATCCCTCTTAGTAGTTTTTTTGTCTGTTCTACTTAATATGACTGATTTAATTCTGTAATTAATACACAGTTATTCTTAAGTGTTGAAATTTAACTGAATTGTGATCCCTGTTAAACATAAGAGTGGGAATAAGAGAGGGAAGAGATATATAATTTGGGACATGCTCAAGCTGACTTGCCCCAAATGGTAGAGTTAGAAACATACCAGGGGATTCCAATTTAATCCCATCAAGGTGGCATGTACCAATGCCATCTCACTAGTCCAAGTGATCAATTTCAGTTCGCAATTGATCATAATGAAAGGACTAAGAGTCAAAGGGAGCACATAAGCAAGTCTAGTACCTGCTAACACTATCCGATAGAATAAATAAAGGGGAGAGTGATCCAACATGGGAAGTGAGATACTCAGCAGACTCATAGAATGGCAGATGCCCTAAATAGCACGCTGGCCTCAGAATCAGCCCTAAAGGCACTCGGATCTGGCTGAAAAGCCCATGAGAGTATTTCAGGCATGGAAAGCCAAGACACTCTGGCAAAAGATCTCTGTGAGTGAGATCTCAGTGGAAAGAACAGGTCTTCAAAGAAGGAGGTACCTTTCTCTGAAGGGAGGAGAGAACCTCCACTTTGACTATGACCTTGTCTAAACAAGATAAGAGTCGGAGAACTCAAGGGGCTTCCATAGCCTTGGAAACTCATGACTGGAGCATAGGGAGATTACTGATGCCATAGACAGGAGTGTCAATTGGTAAAGTCAACAACAGGAGTCACTGTGCACTTACTCCTCATGTAGGATCTCTGTCCTTAATGTGCTGTGCATTGAGATTTAATGCTATAATGAGTACTCAAATAATATATTTCACTTTGTGTTTCTATGGGGGTGCAAACTGTTGAAATCTTTACTTAATGCATACTAAACTGATCCTCTGTTAAAAAAAAAAAAAAAAAAAAAAAAAAAAAAGAAAAGAAAAGAAAAGAAAAGAAACTATCAACTCCCAACTTGACTCTCACTGGGATTAAACATGACAATAGGTCTGATCTGATTTCATCATCATTAAAAAAAATCATCTATTATTTTTCACTTTATGTTTCTGTGTGGGAGCAAACTGTTGAAAGCCTTACTTAATGTATACTAAGCTGATCTTCTGTATATTAAGATAATCGAAAATGAATCTTGATGTGAATGGAAGGGGAGAGGGAGTGGGAAAGGGGAGGGTTGTGGGTGGGAGGGACGGTATGGGGGGGAAGCCATTGTAATCCATAAATCGTACTTTGGAAATTTATATTCATTATATAAAAGTTAAAAAAAAAATAAAAAATAAATAAAAAATTAAAAAAAAAAAAAAATAAAATAAAATGAAGTCAATTAAAATTGTAAAACGATCATCCATACCACTTCACTGAACTAAATATTTATAAACCTCAGTGTATTTTTATGAAGGAAGTTAAGTAACAAAGTTTTCACTCACTCATCAAGCACTTTTCACCAAGCTGACTAGAGAGACCATAATTTGAGAAGATCAAGGTTTTACTAGAATCAATTGAAATTTTATGAGAAAATTCTAAATCATACCCTCTCTGCAAATGAACCATGGACTAATGGGATTAATATAATATTCTGCAAAGAAAAAATAAGCTTAATAAATGTGGCCTACATGTAAGGTCATTTATTATAAAAGTCATCTCATTTAATAATCATAACAAACTTGAGAGAGTGTTCAGTATTAATCCATATTAACAATTAATAAACTGAACCACAAAGAAGCTTAATATTATGCCCAAAATTACAAAAAACTTGATGCCTAGATTTTAATCAAGATCTAACTTCAAGAATCTCCAATGATCACAGTAGCCCCCACTGATATACCCCACTTTTCAATTTGTATAGCATTTAGAATCCACGCTCTCCATTTATAACCCAATGTAAATGTGTTTTTACAGTTTAGTATTTTTATCAATTTTCTCCTAATATATTGGGAGTTCATCAAAACCATGTAGTTTACAACACATCTGTTATCTTTCCACCACCCAACTTAAAATAAATCTGGCATACGTATGGCACTTGTAAGTTCTCAGCATACATCATGGCTGATCTCATTAATGTCTTTCTAAAGAGATAATTTTCCAAATGTTTATTTTTATCTCTGAGAGAGAGAGAAATATCATTGACTCCCAAACACTTTCAATAGCTGGTTCTGAACCAGTCCAAAGCTAGCAGCCCAGACATCCATTCAGGTCTCCCACAAGGGTGACAGGAGCCCAATTACTCAAGCCATCATGTGTTGCCTCTTAGGATACATTAACAGGAAGCTGGATTGGAAGCAGAGGTGTTGGGGCTTAGATGGCACTCTGATATGTGATACCAAAGTCCCAGGCTGTAGCCCACTGTATCACAACACCTGCCCCAATAAAGTTAAAACTCAAAATGGGCTTTCTAAGTTTAAATTAAAACTAAATGAGAACTTTGTTTAAGGTAAAGATTCAGTACTAAGCACTCTATATACCTTTCTACTAGAAACAAACAAACGACAAAAATATATGGATTAATGCTTCTCAAGAGATCTGTCAGTAGGCAACAAAGAACAGTGCTCTAAGTTGATAGGAACCAAACAAAGTAAACCTCACACTGTCTCAGATCACTGCCATGAGTGAACTTTCAGGCTGTGACGCAGGACAGAGAACTGAAGAAGAGCCTGGTGGACACTCTGAGTTAAAAAGACAATTGGGCCGGCGCCGCGGCTCACTAGGCTAATCCTCCGCCTTGCGGCGCCAGCACACCGGGTTCTAATCCTGGTCAGGGCGCCGGATTCTGTCCCGGTTGCCCCTCTTCCAGGCCAGCTCTCTGCTGTGGCCAGGGAGTGCAGTGGAGGATGGCCCAAGTGCTTGGGCCCTGCACCCCATGGGAGACCAGAAGTACCTGGCTCCTGCCATTGGATCAGCACGGTGCGCCGGCCGCAGCGTGCCGGCCGCGGAGGCCATTGGAGGGTGAACCAATGGCAAAAGAAGACCTTTCTCTCTGTCTCTCTCTCTCACTGTCCACTCTGCCTGTAAATAAATAAATAAATAAATAAATAAATAAGACAACTGAAAGTGAGGTGAGAGTAAACTTATGATCATTTTTGTAATGGTGTACTGGAGAGGACATAACTGCACAATAAACCAAATGAAGATCTTCAGAGGGCCCATCTTGAGTATACAGCAGAGTTCTGAAGAACACATGAGTGGCAACAAACTGGGGCTGGGACGTATTATCTGAAAGTATTAAAAGTAACAGTACCAGGGCTGGCTCTGTGGCGCAGTGGATTAAAGCCCTGGCCTGAAGCACCGGCATCCCATATGGGCGCCGATTCTAGTCCTGGCTGCTCCTCTTCTTATCCAGTTCTCTGCTGTGGCCTGGGAAAGCAGTAGAAGATGGCCCAAGTCCTTGGGCCCCTGCACCCACATGGGAGACCAGGTGGAAGCTCCTGGCTCCTGGCTTCAGATCGACGCAGCTCTGGCTGTTGTGGCCATCTGGGGAGTGAACCAGTGGATGGAAGACCTCTCTCTCTCTCTCTCTCTCTCTCTCTACTTCTCTCTGTAACTCTATCTTTAAAAAAAAGTAACAGTCCCTAGCATTGAAGCAGAGTAAGCAGCAGTAGTATCCATCTCTAGCAGCCAGAGTGGAAAGATTCACTGTCCTTGAGACATGAGCTAAGGTATTTCAGGACAATTTGTCACTGAAATAGAAAATAATTAAAACCGAACTAAATATGGCTCTGGTACGACATACATGTTTTTAAATTAAATCTCAGAGAGACAGAAAGAGAGAGAGATCCTATTCGCTGTATCACTCCTCTAAAGCTCACAATAGTCAGTACTGGGCCAGGCCAAGACTAGGAGTTGGGGACTCAATCCAGGTCTCCCACACGTGTGACAGACATCTAATTACTGGAGCCATCACTGCTGCCTCCCATGTTATGCCCCAGCATGAAGCTGGAGTCACAAGCCAGAGATGGCAATCAAATTCAGGTGCTCTGATATGAGCCATGCCCATCTTGATTATTGTGCTAAATGCCTGGCCCCACAAATGCTTACCAAGCAAGACTCAAGGCCAGCGTTGCGTTGTAGTGGATTATGCCACAGCTTGCAACACCAGCATTCCATATGGTCCCAACTCCTCCACTTCAATCCAGCTCCCTGCTAATGTGCCTGGGAAAGCAGTGGAAGTTGGCCCAAGTGCTTCTGCCACTGCGACTCATGTGGGAGACCTGCATGGAGTTCCAGGCTCCTAGTTTCTGCCAGGCCCATCCCTTGTATCCATTTGGAGGGTTAATCAGCACATGGAAGGTATCTGTCTCTGTCTTTCTCTCCTATCTTCCTCTCTCTGTGTCCCCCTCTCTGTAACTCTGCTTTTCGAAAAAAATAGATACATCTCTTTTAAGAAATACTGGTAAGACTCAAAATGATCAGTCAGGGTCGGCATTGTGGCACAGCAGGTTAAGCTGCCATGTCTACATCCCTCATGAGCAACAGTTCAAGTCCTGGTTATTCCACTTCCGATCTAGCTCCTGGCTTCGATCTGGCACAACCCCAGCCATTGTGACAATTTGAGGAGTGAACTAGCTGATGGAAGATCTCTCTTTCTCCCTCTCTCTCAGTAACTTTGCCTTTTAAATAAATAAAATGAATATTTTTGAAAAAAGGGAGGGTGTTGGCTGGCATTGTGGCGCAGGCGGTTAAGTCACTGCCTCTGATGCTGGCATCCCATATCAGAACATGGGCTTGAGTCCCAACTGCTCTGCTTTTGACCCAGCTCCTGGCTAATGTTCCTGTGAAAGCAATAGAAGGTTCCAGATGGAGTTCCTGGCTCCGGGCTTCAGCCTGGCCCGGCCCAGCCCAGCTGTTGTAGCTATTTCAGGAACCAGCAGATGGAAGATCTCTCCATCTCTCCATAACTCTGCTTTCAAATAAATAAACAAATCATTAAGAAAAAGAGTTGTCTCTGTGAAACACACTGAATCTGTTCTCTTTGTATTAATATCACATTAACATAAGAATAGATAAAAACTGTGTTGTTTTAATCACCATGCATTTGCTATGATCCTAAGAATTGAATGTATTAGTAAATTCCTTAAAATAAACAAATACAAAGGTAGGCAATAAGGCATGACATGAGGAATAAAAAAATTACATAATATAGAGAAAACAGAACTATAGTAAGTCTATTTCCACCAATAATTATTTCAAATATAAATGTGTAAAAGTCTACAATCAAAATATATTGATTACTGAATGAATTAGAAAACAAGTTCCAAGTATGTTTTCTAAATAAACACTTTTAATCTAAGAACATACATTATTCAAAGTTAAAAGGATGAAAAGGATATTTCATATAAATAGTAACAAACAGGTGATTATAATAATATAAGACAAAATAGCCTTTAAGTCAAAAACTCTAACAAGATACAAAGGATGTTATAAAATGACAAAATTGACAATTCACTAAAAAAAACAACACTTATAAATACATATTCACGATGTATCAAAACTCTTAAGTATATGAAGCAAGTGTTTAAAGAATTGACAATAAAATTGATTGGACCTACAATAATATTTGATTTTAATGCTGCAAATCTAATAAAGATAGAAGAACCAGAGTATATAATACATCTAAACAGATATTTTCCAAAGGAAACATGCAAAATGGCCAACACGTGTGGGAAAAAAATTACTCAATATCAAAAAGCATGAGCGAAATGCAAATCAAAACCACAATGAGATATCATCTCACCCATGTTAGATTGGCTATTAACAAAAACACAGGGGCCGGCACTGTGGCACAGTGGGTTAACAACCTGGCCTGAAGCACCGGCATCCCAATCCAGCTCTCTGCTACAGCCTGGGAAAGCAGTAGAAGACGGCCCAAGTCCTTGGGCCCCTGCACCCACGTGGGAGACCCGGAGGAGGCCCCTGACTCCTGGTGTCAGATTGGCGCAGCTCCAGCCATTGCAGCCATCTGGGGAGTGAACCAGCAGATGGAAGACCTCTTTCTCTGTCTCTACTTCTCTCTGTAACTCTATCTTTCAAATAAATAAAATAAATCTTTAAAAAAAAAAAACACAAAAAGTAACAGGTACAGGCAAGGATGTGGAGGAATGCACATCTTGTGCACTGTTAATGGGAATATAAATTAATGCAATCATTATGGAAAGCACTATGCAGGTTTGTGAAAAGATAAAAATAGAACTACCATATAATCCATCAATCCCACTGATGAGTAAAAAAATCCAAGGGAAATTAAATCATTCTGTCAAAGAGAGATCTGCATTCCCATATTTACTGCTTCATACTCACAATAGCCACAAAAAATTGAAATAATCTGAGTCCATCAATTGATGAATGGATAAAGAAAATTTGGTCTACAAATAAAATGAAACAATACTCATCCATTAAAAAAGGATGAAATCTTGTCATTTGCAAGAACATGGGTAGAACTTGAGATCACTATGTTAAGTGAAATAATCCAGGCATAGAAAGAAAAGTACCACCTGATCTCACTCACATGCAGAATCTTAAAAAGTTGATGTCACAGAACTTGTGAGTATAATGGTGGCTCTCCGAGGCTACTGAGAGTTGAGGGAGGGGAGAATGGAGAAAAGTTGATTAATGTCCTTAGATAGGACAAAAAAGTTCTGGTATTCTATTGCATAGTAAGGTGACAATATCAAATGATAATATACTCTATATTTATCTTAAAAAATGCTAGAAGAAACTGTTTTATTATTTTCTCCATAAGAAATAATAAATTCTTGAGGAGGTAAATATGCTTCCCTGAATTGAATACTACACAACACACACATGTATTGAAACATCACCTAGTACCCCATAAGCATGTATAATTTGTATGTATCAATTAAAATAAATAAAAATTAAACAATAATAGTATAGGTCAATAATTTCTGAAACTTTTTTTTAATTTTTAAAGTCAGTTCTTCTTATTTGTTATTCACTTAAAAAAAAAGACAGAAACAGAGATCCAGTGATTCACTCCCTAAATGCCTGAAACAGCAGAGGCTGTGTCAAGATGATACCAGGAGCTGAGAACTTAATCTCAGTCTCCCACATATTGTGCAGGAACCCAGTACTTGAGCCATCATCCACAGCAGTCCAGAGTGTGAGTTAGTAGGAAATTGGAATCAGAAGCAGAGCTGAGACTCAAACCCAGAACTCTAATGCTGGATGTAGGCATCCCAAGCAATCTCTCAATCACTGTGTCAAATGCCCACCCTGATAGACAAATTTAGATAACTCCACCCAAATGGGGCCTGAGCTGTGACATAGCAGGGAAAGCCACCTTCTGTGGTGCTGGACATCCCTTATGGGCACTGGTTCGTGTCCAGTTGCTCCACTTCCAATCCAGTTCCTTGCTAATGTGTCTGGGAGTGCAGTGGAAGATGGCCCAAGCGCTTGGGCTCCTATACCCACATGGGAGACCCAGAAGAAGCTCTTGGCTCCTGGCTTCAGCCTGGACCAGCCCCAGCCATTGTGGCTATTTGGGGAGCGAACCAGCAGATGGAAGATCTCTCTATCTCTTCCTCTCTCTCTCTGTAACTCTGCCTTTCAAATAAATAAACAAATCTTTAAAAAATGGCTAACATTAATAAAAGAAAATTCTATCCCAAATATGAATGCATACTTTCCCCACTGCACATGCAACTCTCTGCAGAATAGACCAAAATTTGGACCACAGAACAGTACTTAGTGAATTTCAAAAGCTTGAGATCATACAAAGTATCTTAACATCACAATTGAAGGAAAATTGAAATCAATAGCAGGAAGAAAACAGGAAAATCCACAAAAATATTGTAGTTAAAATGTACTAAGCAATCAATTTTCAAGGAAGAAAGCACAAGAGAAATTAGAAAATATTTTTGACAAGTAAAAAATGAGAAGAAAAATACCAAAATGTAATTGGTACAATGAAAGCCATGCTAACAGGGAAACTATGAAAGGTAAACTCTTTGACACAGAAGAAAAATTCAAAGCAGCAATCTAACATTAAACCTAAAATAAATAGTAAAAGAACAAAGTTAACCTAAAGCAATTAGAAAGGAGGAAATAATATTAGAGCGCAGATAAGTAAAAGAGATTAGAAAACAAATATGAAAAGAGTTGGTTATTTAAAGAAATCAAATTTGACAAAACTATAGCAAGAAGGAGAAAAAGAAAAAGAAAAGATAACTCAAAAATTAAAATATAAATAAATAGGAAATGTTACTACAAATTTTACAGAACTGAAAGAATTATAAGAGTGTATGGCAAACAACTGTGCAACAAACAGTTGGGTATGCTAGACGGAATTGTTCTACTCTAAGAAATATACAGACTATAAGGTGAAAATTATGGGGAAATAGAAACTCTGAACACAACTAGAAAGGAAATCTCAAAAGGTCCAGAGAATTATGGGCATAAATGAAGCATTAGCACAATACTGGGCTACAATTTTTTTAAAATCTCTAAAACTTTAATACACATTTAAACAACATAAATTTCTCTACCCCCTTTTTTGCTACCACCTTCCAATCAAGAAATGTTGCATTATACTTTTGAGACACAGACAAATAATATATTCTAGTTTTAATTACGAATTCAAAACACAAGTATGGAAACTTTAATGGATATTAATCATCATAAAATTTCAAGTATAGAAGTGGTACTATCATAAAATTTCAAGTCTAGAAATTATAAAACTTTAGATTTTAAAATTGGGACTCATATTTCTTGGTTTCAAAACAATACAATTTTAGTAATGAAAGCAATGGAATAATGGCATAGACAGAAGACTGAAATATAGTTCAATGAAGTAGAATAGATAACTGAAATAAACATATATGTGAATAAATATATATGTGCATTATATATATATATTCAAATGATTTTCAACAAGAATTGCAAGACTGTAATTGAATGAAGACCAGTTTTTTTTAACAAATGGATATCTACATACAAAAGAATGAAGTTGTACCTCTATCTCACATTAGATACAAAACTACTTGAAAATGGATCAAAGATCTAAACATAAGATTAAAAAGTGCAAAAATCTTAAAAGAAACCATAGAAGAAAATCTTCACAATGCTGTATTTGACAATTATTTCTTTTTTTAATGTTTTTTTATTTTTATCTGAAAGACACAGAGAGACAGATTTATCTGCGGGTTCACTCCTCAAATGCTTGCAACAGATGGGACTGTGATAGACCAAAGCCAGGAGACAGGAGCTCCAACCAGATCTTCTACATAAGTTCCAGGAATGCAAGCACTTGAGCCACCACCTGCTCTCTCCCAGGGTACACATTAGCAGGAAGCTAGACTGGAAGCAGAAACAGAAAATGAACCCAGGCATGCCAATATGGGATGCATGCATCCCAAGAGGTGGCTTAACTATTACATGAGGATGCCCAACTCTGGCAACGATTTTTTTTTTTTTTTACTTGACACCAAAAGCACATACAACACAAAAAATAGACTAATTAGGTTATGTCAATATTTAAAACTTTTGTTCTCAAAAGAACACAATCAACAGAATAAAAAGGCAGCCCATGGAATGGTAGAAAGTAATCACAAGTCATTTATCCAAAAAAGTGTTCATATGTAGAATATATTCCATATATATTAAAATAACACACCTCAGCAATTAAAGATCCAATTAAAAATGGACAAAATATTTGATGAATCATTTCTCCAAAGGAGATATACAAATGATCGATAAAATATCAAAAAGATTAAGCATAATAATCATAAATAAAATGAATATCAAAAATCCCACAAGATGATATGTCATACTAATTAGTATGGCTGTTATTTTTAAATACAGAAAATAACAAGTATTAGAAAGAATGTGTAGACATCTAAACCCTTGTTTTGCTTATGGAAATGTTAAATGTTTCATCCATTGTGGAAAATGGTATGATGGTTTCCCAGAAAATTAAACATATAATTACAATATGATGCAGGAATCACCCTTATGGGAATATACCCAAAAGACATGAAAGCAGAAACTTGAAGTGATATTTCCATACTCAAATTCTTAACAGCTTATTCATAATGACTCAGGAGTAGAAAATGCTCATATCTAATGGTTAAGCAAAATATGATATATATATATATATATATATATATATATACAATGAAATACTATTCAGAAGCCTTAGAAAGAAGGAATTTCTGACATGTACTACAAAAGAATGAATCTTGAAGGCATTATACCAAGTGAAATAAGCCAGAAAAATTGGACAAATGTTTTACTATTCCATTTCTATGTAGAATCCGTAATAATCAAATTCATAAAGGGAGAAAGTAGAATGTTATTACAAGGAGCTAGGGATAGGAAGGAATTAGAAATTACTGTTAAATGGATATAAAATCTCAGTTTTGCAATATAAAGAGCTCCAGATATTGGTTGCATTAGAGTTTTAATGTAACATAACACTACTTAACTGCTTGCTAAAAAATGTTTAAGATGGTTACTATTATTTTGTGTGTTTTATCACAATTTTAGAGAATCCATCATGTCTTTATGGAATGACTACCAGATGGTCAGTCTGAAGAAAACATCCTTCCATTGGCTTCCTCTTATTTCATATTTCACTCCCTTTTTCTTGTACTATTGATCCTAGGATCACAATCCAATATAAACCACAGTAACGAATCATAAGAATCACATAATGGAATCACATCTGTCGCTTCCCGTCTTCGTGGAGGAACGACACAGGACCCTGCGCTGTTCTTTCGTCTGCTCGGCCCTCCCCGGGTTTGCTGCTGGTTCTTCCCGGGTTGGCTACCGTCCCTTCCACCTCCGTGGAAGGGCGGTTCCCCCTGCCACATTCCCCACTTCCGCGGGGGAGCGGCACACCACCAGCGGCTCTCTCGGGGGCTGCACAGGTGTTCCTTCAGAAAGATGTTCCCCTTAGATGTTCCTGGTGCATTTTGTCTCCTCCTTTATAGTCCACTTCCACCAATCCCAACTCTGCTGCCCACACGCCGAGTACGCTGCTCTCCTCCAATCAGGAGCAAGATCAGCTCCTGCAGCTCAGTCAATCAAATTGGCGAGAGGCAGCTGCATAGAAGTTGTTACTCCCTTCTCAGCGCCATATTGTGGGAGAGCAGATGCATAGAATAAGTCTTAATTCCAGTAACTTAGTCTAGTCTGAGTTGCTCCCAGTTGCTCCCCACAACATCCAAATATAAACCACAGAGAAAAAATCATAAGGAAGGAATATATCTGGCAAGTTCAAGGAATGGCAAGGTAGAAAAATGTGGATACTCTGAAGTCAAAGAGAATAAGATGAGAACAAGGAGATAATAGAGGAATAAATAGACAACTTAGAATTTTTTTAACTTTTATTTAACTTAGAATTTTTAAAAATATTTTATTTTTTAAAATTTTTATTTGAAAACCAGAGTCACAAAGAGTGGGGAGGGAGTAAAGGAGGGAGGGAGGGAGGGAGGGAAAGAAAGAGAGAAAGAGAGAGAGAGAGAGAGAGAGAGAGAGATCTTCCATTTGCTGTTCACTCCTCAAATGGCCAAAATGGTCAGGGGCTGCAAGACTGGGCCAGGCCAAAGCCAAGAGCTTCTTCCTGGTCTCCTACATGGGTGCCGATGCCCAAGCACTTAGGTCATCTTTCCCAGGCACATAGCAGGGAGCTGGATCAGAAGTGGAGCAACCTGGTCTCAAACTGATGCCCATATAGGATGCCAGTGGCTTAACCTGCTTTGACACAACTCTGGCTCTGACCACATAGAACTTAAGCTTTCTCTCCAAATTAGATGATGAGTCTTTGTAAATTTAGAGCATAGTGATGATACAATTTGCTTATGTGGTGGAGGGGCCAGTTCAAAAGATGGAAAACCAGTAAGAAGAATATTGTAGTAATTTAAACTAGAGATGAAGCTAGTTGGATGACCAGAGAAGTCATAATTCACATTATTCCTCAAAAACTAACTTTTCTCATCTACAAAATTTTTCACGCCATGTTTTCATATTCTGTGGAAGCAGAAAAATGAAGTAGTGTTCATGACAACCATATAATACACAGAAAAAGTAAAAATGCCTGACTTACTGGGTGTTTTTTATACATCAAATAATTTCTAAGTTCTTTTACCATATTTAAAAGTAGCTACTGCTTTTTAATTCTATCAGTTATTATTAGCAGACACTAGTCTTGTTTATGTGATCCCTTTGACACTTAATCCTATCATTATGATCAATTATGAACTTAAACTGATCACTTTGACTAGTAAGATGGCATTGGTACATGCCACCTTAAGAATCTTGATGAAGAATGGGATGGGAGAGGGAGTAGGAGATGGGATGGTTGCGGGTGAGAGGGAGGTTATGGGGGGAAAGCTGATATAATCCGAAAGTTGTACTTTCAAAATTTATTAAATAAAAGTTAAAAAAATGTAACTACAGCTATGATCTTCTCTTTGTATGAAAGTAAAATGGATTAATTCACCCAATTATCATGACCAGAAAGAAACACAGCTAGAATTTGAACTTGATTATCAGGCACCAAAACACATATTATTAAGCAGCATACTTCCAAGCATAGAATGTACATAAAATTATGTCTGTTATGCATAGAAGTTGAATCATGTGGCTATGGCATTTTGTGTACTTAGTAGGTTTATTTCCCAACTTTGTCATCTGTCATTATTTCAGAGCTTAAAATGGAATTGCATCTGCCTTATAATAAATGTTTTATTTAGTAAATTAATATAATTGAAATACACATAACATTATAATAATACATTAAGATACAAATAATTTGCTTATAATGGCAAGTGTTAGTGTTTCTGCAATATTCAAACCCATCAAAACACAATCATGAATACAATGACAATCCTATATATTTTGGAGTGTTAAAGTACACACTATATAGAATTGTTTTATTGTCATGAAAATAGCACTGAGAATAGATAAGATATATATAATGATTCTGATGTTTAATAAATTGAATTCCTACAAAAATCATCTGATTGCATTAAGCATACAAATATTTTTACAGATCATTAAAACTGTATCCAGCTTCAAGAAACTTTCTTGGTGATTGTTTTATATTAGTTTTACTTTCCCAATGGAAGTCTCTAACAAGAATGCTACTGTTTTATTATTTATTTCATTATCAAAAAAATGCATATGAGAGCCAGCAACCAATGTGTTAATTTTTATCTTCCCTAAAACACATATGTTCATTATAGTATGGGCTGTTACTTTAAATTAAGGGTCACAAGTAAGTAATTTACATTTAATATACAGTTTTATCCTTAAAATGCCAATTAATCTGCTATAAGTAAATTGCTATATTCATAAATTAATAGCCACACATTCTTTACAAAATACAATATATTGATAAGAATGTAATTAATCCTTTATTGCTCATGTAATTTAAAATTAAATTAATTGGATAGCAAGTGAACCTCATTAAGTATTCTTCTTACAATCAATTTATATTTCATTAACATACAATAGCTACCTAAATATATCTCAATGTAGTAGTGATTCTTAGGGGCATAGGACAAATATACCATTTTAAATAATTTTGAAACTCTGGAACCAATGCCATAATATGTATTTCTTTAATGTTTAGGCACTATTTTAAAGAAAAATTCCATTCTTTCCATTATTCTTTGTTAAAAATATACTGGAAGTAGATACTGACTAAATTTCAATGGGAGAGAATCAAATGAAATCCAGGCTTGTCAATGAAATCACTAATTAGTTTAACAAAAATGAGAAGAATGGACACTAATTCATTAATAGACAGCAGTCTCCTTTTACAGAATCATTTTTTGTTGTTGTTGAGAGCTATTTTGATTTTCCAAAGGGTTGATGCTGTCAATGGGAGGGCCTAAATGATGCTGAGAATACCTATTTCTGGTGAACAGGGGTGAGAAGGAAGGGAAGTGCTTGTTATGAGACATAGAATGGTGTTTATCAATCTTTTGCAACCTCTGGAAAAGAACTATCAAACAACTACTCCAATGTGTAATAAACATAATTTTAAATTGATCCCTAAGATCCCCACCTCATAGCATAGCATACTTTGTATAATCACCTTCCCTTGAGCTCCACAAGGAACACAGATGGCCGACATCTTGACTAAATCTTTGTGAGACCCTGATCAGAGAATCCTGTTAAGCCTTGCTCAGATTCTTGATCCATGAAAACACAATTAATGTGCGTTGGTGTAAGCAGTTAAGTTTACCGCATTTTGTTATGTAACACAAAACTAACAACAACCTTAAATGTATTTCTAGAGTACTTTATATAGAAAAAGTGAAGGGATTTTTCAGATAAATTAAGGTGTCCAGTCATTTGATTTGATTAATCAAAAGGGTAATTAGCCCCCATGGCTCTAACCTAGCCACAGGAGCCTTTAAAGGGACTTGAAGGAGGAAAAAGTCATGTTTTGAGCCACATATGTAGGAAAATCACATAACAAGGAACCAGGTACAACTGAAGAACAGACTGGTCCCTGAACAATAACAAGAAAGAAAATGGGCATCTAGATTACAAACTGTGATAACCTGAGCATAAGCTCCAGCTACTACCAGACTAGGCAATTGTGAGATAATAAATGTGTGTCATTTAAGAAACTAAACCTGTAGGAATTTGTTACATAATAGGCAACTATTACAACACCAATATGACATTTCATGAGACCAGAGACGAGTCATGCAGCAGCAGGAATCAAGTAATGCTTCAAGAAGATTTTAAAGAATGATTGCCTTGGTTTTTCCCAAGTGACCAAATAAAAGTGCCCAGTGTAGGGAAGAACCAAAGAGAAAAATAGCTATATTTCAAGGTGAATGCCTGAGGAAGAACACCGGGTCTCGATAAGAGAATAATATGAATACAGTAGGTACAGAAAACTACAATGACAGCATAGAAAGAACAAAATCACAGCAACAAAATCCCTTGCCCCACAATCGGGGTGAATTCCTGTGGCAGGAGAGAAAGAAAACAGGAGAACTTCAGGGGAGTTCTTCTGCAAGAAAGTCTTATGTGAGCAATCCCAGATACAGGAAGACTGCATGGTCTAGGAGCCTAGTAAGGAGAGCTAACTGGAGAACTCATAGATGGTTCAATTCAGAAGGAACTGGCATTGTATTTCCCTCTAACTCCCACAGTAGACTGTGATAGTGTGGTGCCACTATGAGAAATATGTCATTTTTGTAATCCATACTGCTCTAGGAGACAAAAGTCCCTTCACTTTCACACCCCTGGAGTCCAAAACACACTCCACAACTTACTAGCAAAAAAAAGATTGCAGGGAACAGCATTGTAGTCCAATTGGTTAAGCCACCTCCCGCAATTCTGGCATTCCATATGGGTGTCAGTTCATGTCCCATCTTTTCAACTTCCAATCCACCTTGCTGCTAATGTGCCTAGGAAGGAGGTGGAGATGGCCCAAGTGCTTGGGACCTTGCCACCCACATGGGAGACCTGGATGGCATTCCAAGATCCTGGCTTCAGCCTGGCCCCAGCACCCAGTTGTTGCAGCCATTTTTGGAGTGAACCAGCTGATGGAAGATTCTCTCTCTCTTTCTTTCTCTCTCTCTCTCTCTCCCCACTCTCTCTGTAATATTGCCTTTCAAATAAATAAATACATTTTTATTTGACAGATAGAGTTAGACAGTGAGAGAGAGAGAGAGAGAGAGAGAGAGAGAGAGAAGTCTTCCTTCCTTTGGTTCACCCCCCCGAATGGCCACTATGGCCGGAGCTACGCCAATCCAAAGCCAGAAGCCAGTTGCTTCCTCCTGGTCTCCCATGTGGGTGCAAGAGCCCAAGCACTTGGGCCATCCTCCATTGCCCTCCTGGGCCACAGCAGAGAGCAGGACTAGAAGAGGAGCAACTGGGACTAGAACCCGGCGTCCATATGGGATACAGGCGCCTCAGGCGGAGGATTAACCAAGTGAGCTATGGCGCCGGCCCCAATAAATACATCTTATAAAAAAAAGACTGCAGCATCACAAATCCAACTAGACAAAACAAAGCAACAGTGACCTTAACACTCTAGCCCATGAAGTTCTCTGCACTGTGAGAGACAGGCCATACAGAACATTTGGAATATTCTGTCTGTTGGATCCTAGAAGCAGCAGCACTTCTTCAGAATTGTGGCCCATATTCTCTACTCTATCACCTAATCTCACTTCCTGAGGCATCACTTGCCTTCACTGGGACCCATGTCAACCAGGACTCTCAGCCAGGAATCCTAAGACCTTGGCCCAGTCTGCCCTCTGGTAGCACAGAGGACTATGTGTGTGCCCAACCTACTCCCAGCAATAGTATTTCTCCTGCAGTGTTGGCACTTCTTTTTTTATTATTTATTTATTTGTTTGTTTTATTTGAAAGGCATAGTTACAGAGAGAGGTAGAGCCAGAAAGAGAGACGTCTTCCATCCACTGGTTCACTCCCCAAATGACTGCAACGGCCAGAGCTAAGCTGATCCAAAGCCAGGAGCATCTTCCAGGTCTCCAAGTGAGTGCAGGGGCCCAAGCACTTGGGCCATCTTCTACTGCTCTCCCAGGCCATAGCAGAGAGCTGGATTGGACGTGGAGCAGCCAGGACTTGAACTGGTGCCCATATGGGATGCCAGTGCTGCAGGCTGGGGCTTTAACCCACTGCGTCACAGCGCCAGTCCCTCTTGGTGCTTCTTATCCAGCCTTCTGCTAATGAGCCTGGGATACACCATATTATGGACCAAGTACTTGAGTTTCTGCCACCCATTTGGGAGACCCAGATGGAGTTCCTACCTCCAGCCTTCATCATGGCCCCAGCTATTATGGGCATTTGGGGAATGAACAAGGGATAGAAAATCAATCAGTCAATCAATCTCTCTTTCTTTCTCACTCTGTCAGTGTACATTTCAAATAAAATAAACATTTAAAAGTTATCATTAAAAATCAATGGGACATTTATATGCCAATAAAGAACTCATTGAAAATGAAATAATAAAGTAGTCCCACTCACAAAATTTCCAAAAAGTACACCGAAATCTGTTTAACCAATGATTAGAAAGTGCTTTACAGTGAGAAGTATAACACATTGATGAAAGAAGTTGAGAAAGACAAAAAGTCTTTGCATCTTCATAGCTTAGAATAAATAAAATTGTTGAAATGTCCAAACTACTTAAAGCAACTTGCAGATTCAATACAATATTCATCAAAGTGCAAATGGAATTTTCATAAAACCAGAAAAAAAAGTCCTAAAATGTATATGGAACCACAATAGTTCCTAAATAAGCAATGAGGATTTAAGGAAAAAGAACAAAGAGAGGAATTAAATTTTTAAAGTGGATTAAATTCATGTTCTTGTCAGATATCAAATCTAACATCTCTTAAGGGTCTCATCCATTTCCATGAGTTTTAGGTATCACCAACAGCCCAATAATTTCCAAAACTGTGTCTCTGAAATTTCTCCTGAAGTTCAGTTTCTTATTTATAACTCCATCATAGGCATCCATATCTGGCTATTTCATAACTATACTTCTTTTCTCAAGTTAGTGACCAACCATATCATCTACACAACCACTTAACAGTAGAAATTTAGGAGTTATCTTTAACTTGCCCTCATGTATCCTCCACATGCAAACTGCTTTGTTGAACTTTTGCTATATATCATCAGTTTTCTATGGTATTTGTATGTATTAAATACTTTTATCCTCATAAACATCCTATTAGATATAAATCACTTTATTATTCTATTTTGCAGATGCAGAAAACTAGACACAAAGAAAATGCATAATTATTTTAATATTGCAAAGCTATCAAATGTAGAATCCAGGATTCAAATATAGGGAGTCTAGCTCCAGAGTCAATACTTTTAACTCCCTCCCTCTCCCTCTCTATCTCCGTCTCCTTCCCCTTCCCCCTCTCCATCTCTCTCCATCCCCCTCATCCATGTCGTTTCTTTATTACTTCTATTTACTCAATATAGACCAACATCATCTGGAGCCTAAATGACTGTATAAATCCCCCAAATTGATATTTCAACTTCAATGACTGATATCCACCAACAAATTCTTTCAAAATAGTAGAATGCTTTTAAAAGTAACTGTAAAAAGTTACTGTAATAATATAACTAACAGACATAAAATCGTTCAATCTCCCTTGTTTCATAAAATAAAATATAAAACTCTAAATGATCTGCAGGACCCTTATACTTTGACAACATTTTATTATTTTTTAATTTATTTTATTTTAAAGATGTATTTCTTTCTTTCTTTGAAAGGCAGACATAGAGAGAGGGAGAGACAGAGACAGAGACAAAGATACACACAGATCTTCTATCCACTTGGTTCACTCCCCAATGACCACAAGGGCCAGTAGGGCTAGATTAGGCTGAAGTCGGGAGCTAGGAATTCTACCCTGGTCTCCCATATGGGTGGCAGGGGACAAAGCACTTGGGCCATCTTCCACTGCCTTCCCAAGCAAATGACCACACCTCTGCATTCAAAGTAGAGCAGCTAAGACTCAAAACTGGCACTCTGTTATGGGATGTTTATGTCTCAAACAGTGGCTTAACGCACTGTGCCATAAAGCCAGCTGCCCTACAATTCCAACTTTATATCTTCCTAAAATTATCTACAATTCTTATCATGGAAAACTATGTCTTCACATGTGTAAGTTGCATTCATGCATATTAAAACCAGAAGAAACTGCAAAATACATGGGTTAGTGTTGGTAGACAGACTGGATATTCTTCAAATAGATACCACTTCTTTATCTCCCCACAAGTAACTCAAAATCAAGATTCCTTATGTTTTCCCCACCTCATTAGCTTAAAATCTGTAGATTACTGTAACATGTGTAAGAGCATCTGCTAGAAAACAAAGAAATACTCCTGCAAGTGGATTAACCATAAAATTTTTCTTAGGGTTAAATTTAGAGCTATGAGGGGTACTTATGAATTTTCACCTCTATTAACTCTGTTCCAGTTTGAATGCCTACCACAGGAGGGTGTTTTTAAGCTATGAAATAAGTGAATAAGCCCAGGCATTCACTGCTAGACTCATGGATAACATTTGGTAGTATCTGACACACTTGTAAACCGGCCAAGAAAAATCAAATATTAGTGAATCTTAGAATTTGCCAAGTGATGCAGTAGAGGAGACAGGAAATTAACTGCGAACTGGAGTACAGTACCTGCACACAGAATATGCAGGTTTCCTGTAAGTGAATATGGAAAATGGGAGAAATGTCATTTCTAGAAACTAGAAAATTGAAAAATGACTATCAGAAGGGGACTTATTATAACAAGTCTTTGCAGACAAATGATTCAATGTGCTAGGACCATCTATGTAGAACTATAAAAGATACTGCCCAGAAAAGTACACATTTGAGCAAGTATAGTCTCAGTTATCAGATTCTGAATGGTCAAGTCCAAGAAAACAAAAATCAGACCAAAGCAAAACGGAGAGAACTATAGTGACAAACACAGAACATAAGTGAGTTCAAGGAACACATTTGAATGGATTACTGGAGAGAGAAAGATGGCACATTTGACTTTTAATTAGACAAGTAACATTGTATGGATTTAATATGTACAACACAACATATACATATATTGTGGAGTGGTATGCATATATACCATATTTTCCTAGTCCATTCAACCATTGATGGATACCTAGGTTAATTTTGTTTCTTGACAAATCTGAATAGGGCTGCAACAAAACTGGGATTGCTAGTATCTCTAAGATAATTGAATTTCCTTTGGATATATGCCTTAAGTCATATCTCCATATTATCTTCAATAATAGTTCTTAATAGTTTACAGTCCCACCAACAGTGTGTTAGGGTGCTTTTTTTTCTTCACATCCTCACTAATATTTATTTTTTTTTATTTTCTAGCTTCATATTTTTTCATAATGACTATCATTGGTTTTTTTTGTATGTGTGTGTACCACATCGTTAATAGTCATTTTTAAGGCTGGACAAATGGTGACAAATTCTGTCAATTCCTATTTGTTTTGGGAGGACTTTATTTCACATTCATTTTTAAATGAGAGCTTTGCTGGATACAGTATTCTGAGTCGAATTTCTTTCTTTCAATACTTGGGCTAAGTCTCTTTATTCTCTCCAGGCCTCAAGCGTTTCTGATGAGAAACCAGCTGTTGGCCTAATTAGGGTTCCTTGAAAGGCATTCTGGCATTTCTCTCATGCACATTTTAGAATATTTCCTTTATGACTTACCGTTGAAGTTGACTACAATGTGTCGTGTTGAAGATCTTTCCCGATCTTGTCTATACAGAGTTCTAAGTGCTTCCTATACTTGAACATCCCTTTCTTTCTCCAAAGAAAAGAAGTTTTCTGCTGAAAACTTATTGCACACAGAAGCCGCGCCGCAGAGTCTGTGTGCCAGTGCTGGAAGGGGAGGTGAGATAAAAACCTCGGTAACCCAAGACATTGGCGGGGAAAGGCAGAAAGAGCCTAGAGGGAACGAAAGCCCCACTGGGGAAAGTTCACCAGGTGGACTGGAGGAGAGAAAAAATGAACAAATAAGGGGAACCGGCACGGACATTAGCCTCTCTCTCCACTCACCTTACAAAGCCGAGCAAGACAAAGAGCAGGCGCCATTTTACGTATGTAAAGAGGCGCCGGCCATTAGCCAAGCAGAAAAACCTGACTCTGGTGGGGAGAAATAACAGGAGGTTAAGACTTAGTTAGTGAAAGTGAGGAGCTAACGAACTGAGACTGTGAAAATCTGAGGGGAGGGTGAGAGAACTCACCAAGTACACAAACTCGGTAACTTGGGCAAACTGGTGAGAGACTGTTGAGAAATTTGAGACCACACTGAGGGCTGCTAGTATCTTTGTGTGGTCCCAGGGGTAAACAGACAAATACCCACAGGGGCCAGATTTCATACATCAGCTACCCTCAATTCCACTCAGCTGTGTGGAATTACTTCCCAACTGAGTCAGAAAAAAAGAGAGAGAGAGGGAGAGAGAGAGAGAGAGCGAGCAAGCGGGAGAACAATCTGGATGAGTCACCTTTGGCACACCCTTAACCCTGAAAAACCAAACAGAGCTCTCTGGCCACACCCATCACAGCCTCTAAGGATCCATCAAAAGCAGACAGTCCACTTAATCTAGAGTCACAGTATAACGAGAAGAAACCAAAGAATATCTCCAATATGACAAACAACAAACGCAAAAACCAAGGTAACAAGAACAAGGAAGACACTATGACGCCCCCAAATGAAATAGACACCCCAATTCAAGATTATGAAGATGATGAGATAGAAGAAATGCAAGAAGCAGATCTCAAAAAATTGATAAGAACATTAAGAAGTTCTCAAAAACAAATTCTTGAACTACAGAAATCCTTAATGGAGAAGATAGAAAATCTCTCTCGTGAAAATGAAATATTAAGGAGGAATCAAAATGAAATGAAACAACTAGTAGAACATGAAACTGTGATAGTGATGAGAAATCATAATAAAATGAAGAATTCAATTGATCAAATGACAAACACATTAGAGAGCCTTAAAAACAGAATGAGTGAAGCAGAAGAGAGAATATCAGAATTAGAAGACAGAGAACAGGAAAGGATACAATCAAACCAAAGAAAAGAAGAGAAAATTAGAAATCTAAAAAATATTGTTGTGAATCTTCAGGATATTATTTAAAAAAACAACATTCGGGTTCTAGGAGTTCCTGAAGGCATGGAGAGGGAGAAAGGATTAGAAGGCCTTTTTAGTGAGATTCTAGCAGAAAATTTCCCAGGTTTGGAGAAGGACAGAGACATCCTAGTACAGAAAGCTCATAGAATCACTAATAAACATGACCAAAAGAGATCCTCACCACGTCACGTTGTAATTAAACTCTCCACAGAGAAACATAAAGAAAAGATCCTAAAATGTGCAAGAGAGAAATGTCAGATTACTCTCAGAGGATCTCCAATCAGACTCACAGCTGACTTCTCATCAGAAACACTACAAACTAGGAGGGAATGGTGAGATATAGCCCAGGTACTAAGAGAGAAAAACTGCCAGCCCAGAATATTATACCCTGCAAAGCTCTCATTCGGGAATGAAGGTGAAATAAAGACCTTTCACATCAAACAGAAATTGAAGGAATTTGTCGCCACTTGTCCAGCCCTGCAAAAGATGCTTAAAGATGTGTTGCACACAGAAACACAGAAACACAGTCATCAATATGAAAGAAGGTAAATGAAGGAAACCTCACAGCAAAAGATCACAGTAAGTTCAAAACATATATCAGAAAATATCTTTGGTAAATGGCAGGGCAAAGTTACTACTTACCAGTAGTCACATTGAATGTTAATGGCCTGAACTGTCCAGTTAAAAGACACAGATTGGCTGACTGGGTTAAGGAACAAAACCCATCTATTTGCTGCTTACAAGAAATACATCTTTCTAGCAAAGATGCATACAGACTGAAAGTGAAAGGCTGGAAAAAGATATACCATGCCAACAGAAATGAAAAAAGAGCGGGCATAGCCATCTTAATATCGGACAACATAAACTTTACCACAAAAACTGTTAAGAGAGACAAAGAGGGGCACTATATAATGATTAAGGGATTAATACAACAAGAAGATATAACAATTATCAATGTATATGCACCTAACTACAGGGCACCAGTTTATCTAAAAGATTTGTTAACGGACTTAAAGGGAGACTTAGACCCCAATACAATAGTACTGGGGGACTTCAATACTCCACTCTCAGAAATAGACAGATCAATAGGACAGAAGATCAACAAGGATACAGTAGATTTAAACGACACTATACCCCAAATGGGTCTAACAGATATATACAGAACTTTCAATCCTACAGCTAAAGATTTTACATTCTTCTCAGCAGTACATGGAACCTTCTCTAGGATTGACCACATACTAGGCCATAAAGCAAGTCTCAGCAAATTCAAAAGAATTAGAATCATACCATGCAGCTTCTCAGACCATAAAGGAATGAAGTTGGAAATTAGCAACTCAGGAATCCCTAGAGCATATGCAAACACATGGAGATTGAACAACATGCTCCTGAATGAACAATGGGTCATAGAAGAAATTAAAAGAGAAATCAAAAATTTTCTGGAAGTAAATGAGGATAACAGCACAACATACCAAAACTTATGGGATACAGCAAAAGCAGTGTTAAGAGGAAAGTTTATATCAATAGGTGCCTACATCAAGAAATTGGAAAGGCACCAAATAGATGAGCTTTCAATGCATCTCATGGATCTAGAAAACCTGCAGCAAACCAGACCCAAATCTAGTAGGAGAAGAGAAATAATTAAAATCAGAGAAGAAATCAACAGGATTGAATCCAAAAAAAAAAAAAACATTACAAAAAATCAGCCAAACGAAGAAATGGTTTTTTGAAAAAATAAACAAAATTGACACCCCATTGGCCCAACTAACTAAAAAAAGAAAAGACCCAAATCAATAAAATCAGAGATGAAAAAGGAAATGTAACAACAGACACCACAGAAATAAAAAGAATCATCAGAAATTACTACAAGGACCTGTATGCCAGCAAACAGGGAAACCTATCAGAAATGGGTAGATTCCTGGACTCATGCAACCTACCTAAATTGAACCAGGAAGACATCGAAAACCTAAACAGACCCATAACTGAGACACAAATTGAAACAGTAATAAAAGCCCTCCCAACAAAGAAAAGCCCAGGCCCAGATGGATTCACTGCTGAATTCTACCAGACATTTAAAGAAGAACTGACTCCAATTCTTCTCAAACTATTCAGAACAATCGAAAAAGAGGGAGTCCTCCCAAATTCTTTCTATGAAGCCAGCATCACCTTAATTCCTAAGCCGGAAAAAGATGCAGAGTTGAAAGAGAATTACAGACCAATATCCCTGATGAACATAGATGCAAAAATCCTCAATAAAATTCTGGTCAATAGAATGCAACAACACATCAGAAAGATCATCCACGCAGACCAAGTGGGATTTATCCCTGGTATGCAGGGATGGTTTAATGTGAGCAAGACTATCAATGTGATACACCACATTAACAGACTGCAGAAGAAAAACCATATGATTATCTCAATAGACGCCGAGAAAGCATTTGATAAAATACAACACCCTTTCACCATGAAAACTCTAAGCAAACTGGGTATGGAAGGAACATTCCTCAATACAATCAAAGCAATTTATGAAAAACCCACGGCCAGCATCCTATTGAATGGGGAAAAGTTGGAAGCATTTCCACTGAGATCTGGTACCAGACAGGGATGCCCACTCACACCACTGCTATTCAACATAGTTCTGGATGTTCTAGCCAGAGCTAGCTATGTTCAATGGACATAATTTTCAGTTATATATGATTGATAACTTACAAAGATATGCTGTATAACATTTTGCCCATTGTTAACAATACTTGTAGTGTCTTATACACTCAAAGGTCTGTTAAGGTGCTGGATTGCATGTTATGTGTCCCTGTACCAATACAAAATATTTAGTAGAAAAAAGTGTTTTTCAGATAAAGATTGAGGTCATTTGATTCCCAACGTCATGCATTGCCAGAAATGTTAAAAGGAGTTATACAGAGAGAAGATAAATAATATGGGTTGAAGCTAAGGTCAGCATAAGTAAATGAAGATCATTACAGAATGAATAACTGAAGATATAAACAAAGCTTTTCTTTTACTTATTCATTAATCTGAGAGATCAAAGTTTGTTCACAATAACAATAATGTATCTCATTATATCCAAATACTTATATATACGTGAAATGCAATATAAGTGACAGTAATAAGGCATAGGAGAGAAGCAGAAGGAAGATTTTGATATATATATTTTTTCACTACTCACAAAATATTATGCTATTTGAAAGTAGGCTTAGATTAGTTGTAAATTATACTATATACTCTAGGACAATGCCTGAGAAAAAGGGTTACAAAATATATTGAACAGCGCTTGTCTCAACTGTTGAGGAACAGTGCTTTATTTTTCTCACAGTAATTGTTGAATTCTTTACTTAGTATAAGGTTAATCTTTTGAGTATGAAGTTAACTTAAAGCAGATTTTTGTAAAAAAATAAGAATGGGAATAGGAAAGGGACGAGGAGGAAGGATGGGGATGTGGGTGGGAGGGAGGGTAGAATATATACAAGCACATGGCGACTGAACAGCATGCTCCTGAAATCAGAAGAGAAGAAATCAAAAGAGAAATCAAAAAATTTCTGCAAACGAATGAAGATAGCAATACAACATATCAAAATGTACAGGATACAACAAAAGCAGTGTTAACAGGGAAATTCATAGCTTTTATGCCTATATCAGGAAACTGGAAAGGTATCAAATAAATGATCTAACAATGCATCTTAAAGACCTAGAACAACAAGAACAAATCAAACCTTAAATTAATAGGAGGAAAGAAGAAATTATAGGAGAAATAAACAAAATTGACCCCCAAAATATAAGAAATCAGTGAAATATTTTTAAATAAACAAAATTGATACACCATTGTCCAAACTAATCAAAAAAGGGAGAAGACCCAAATCTAAAAAAATCAAAGATGAAAAAGGAGATGTTTTAACAGACAACACAGAAATAAAAATAATCATCACAAATCACTTCAAACAGCTATATGCCAACAAATTGGAGAATCTAGAAGAAATTGATAGATTCTTGGACATAGACAATATGCCAAAACTGAGTCATGAAGACATAAAAAAACTAAATAGAACAATAACAAAGATGGAGATTGAATCAATAATAAAGACCTTCCCAACAAATAAAATCCCCAGACCAGATGACTTCACTGCTGAATTCTACCAGATTTTTAATGTAGAACTAACTCCAATTTTTCTCAAACTGTTTAAAACACTAGAAAGAGAATCCTTCCAGACACCTTCTATGAGACCAGCATCACCTTAATTCTAAAACTATAAACAGAAGTAACAAAGAAAGAGAACTATAGACTAATTTCCCTTATGAACATTGATGCAAAAATCGTCAACAAAATACTACCTAATTAAATCCAACAATATATCACAAAGATCATTCACCAGATCATGTGGGATTTATCCATAGCATGCAATGATGGTTCAACATACACAAATCAATAAATGTGATACATCACATTAACAAAGTAAAGAATAAAAACTACATGCTTATCTCAATAGATGCAGAAAAACATTTGGTAAAATACACACTTTCATGATTTAAAAAAAACTTAAGCAAATTGGCTATAGAAAGAACATTCTTCAACACAATCAAGGCAATTTATGACAAGCTCACGGTCAGTATCATATTGAATGGAGAAAATTTGGAAGCATTCCCATTAAGATCTAGAACCAGAAAAGAATATCCACTTTCAGCATTGCTATTCAGTATCATTCTGGAAGTTTTACCCAGAGTCATTAGGAAAGAAAAAGAAACCAAAGACGTACAAATTGAATAGGAGGGAGTCAAATTATCCCTGTTTGCAGATGATATGTTTCTATATATAGGGAAACCAAAAGATTCTATTAAGAGATTACTGGAACTCACAAGAGAGCTTGGTGAAATTGTAGGAAATAAAATCAAAACAAAAAATCAATACCCTTTGTATATACAGACAATGCCATGGCTGAGAAAGAACTTGCAAGATCAGTCCCATTCAAAATAGCATAAAAAATAACTAAATACCTTGGAATAAATGTAACCAAGGATGTGAAAGATTGCAACAATGTAAATTATAGAACATTAAAGAAACAAATAGAAGACACAACAAATGGAAAACTCTTCCATGTTCATGTATTGTAAGAATTAATATCATCAAAATGTCTATCCTACAGAAAGCAATTTATAAATCCAATGTTACCACAATTAAAATACCAATGACATTCTTCACAGATGTAGAAAAAAAGATGCTGAAATTCATATGGAAACACAAGAGATCCCAAGTAGCAAAAGCAATCTTAACAAAAATAAAGCCAGAGGCTTCACAAAACCAGATTTTGAAACATGCTACAGGGCAGTTATAATCAAAAGACCCTGTTACTGGCACAAAAATCTATGTGTAGAGCAATGGAACAGAATAAAAACCTTGAAGAAATTCCATACATTTATAATCAACTGGTATTTGACAAAGGAGCTAAAAATCAATCCCTGAAGAAAGGACAATCACTTCAATAAATGGTGCTGGGAAAACTGGATTTCCATCAGCACAAGTATGAAACAATACCCACACCTTACACCTTATACAAAAATCAACTCAAAAATAGATCTAAATCTATGGCTTATGCCATCAAATTTCCAGAGGAGAACATTGGAGAAATTGCAAGACATTGGCATAGGCAAAAGCTTCTTGAAAAAGAACACAGAAACTTAAGCAATGAAAGCAAAAATAGACAAATGGGATTATATCAAGCTAAAAAAAAAAAACCACAAACTTCTGCACTGCAAAGAAACACTCAACAAAGAGGCAATCGACAGGATAGGAGAAAATATTTGCAAACTGTACAACTGATAAAGGATTAATACCCAGAATCTATAGGTTCAAGAACTCAGCAACAACAAAACAAACAATCCATTTAAGAAATGAGCAGACATTTGTAAATGTGAAATGCAAATGGCCAACAGACATATGAAAAAATGACCAACAGACACATGAAAAAATGTTCAGGATCACTAGCCATCAGGGAAATGCAAACAAAATCCACAATGAGGTTTCATCTCACCCCTGTTAGAGTAGTTATCATACAGAAATAAAAAAAAAAGGTAAATGTTGATGAGGATGTGGGCAAAGGGGGTTTAAGCTTATGATTAATAAATAAACTGAAAGTATGTCTTTGTAAAAATCTAAAGAAAAAATAAGAAAGAAAGGAAGAGGAAGGTTGTGAGCATAGGTGGCAGGGAAGGTTTGTTGGGAAGTATCACTATGGCCCTAAATCTGTGTGTATATATATATATATATATATACACACACACACACACACATATATATATACATATATATATATATAATATTTTTACGTAAATTTAAAATGAGAAAAATGAAAAAATAATCAGGTAATAATAAACTGTATTTGCAGAAATAAATTTTTTTTTTTTTTTTTTTTTGACAGGCAGAGTGGACAGTGAGAGAGAGACAGAGAGAAAGGTCTTCCTTTGCCGTTGGTTCACCCTCCAATGGCCGCCGCTGCAGCCGGCGCACCGCGCTGATCCTGGCAGGAGCCAGGAGCCAGGTGCTTTTCCTGGTCTCCCATGGGGTGCAGGGCCCAAGCACCTGGGCCATCCTCCACTGCACTCCCTGGCCATAGCAGAGAGCTGGCCTGGAAGAGGGGCAACCGGGACAGAATCCGGCGCCCCAACCGGGACTAGAACCCGGTGTGCCGGCGCCGCAAGGTGGAGGATTAGCCTATTGAGCCACGGCGCCGGCTAGAAATAAATATTTTGATGGAACAGAATACAGCATCCAGAAGTAGCTCCATATAACTACTGTCAACTGATCTTTGAATAAAGAACAAAAAATATGATGGAATGAAGACAATATTTCAACGAATAGTCCAGGAATAACTGAACATACACATGAAAAAACTGCACATATGTATGCCACGCTTACACCATCCCAAAAATTAACTGAAATTGTAAAATGCAAATTTAAATGTAAAATGCAAATCTATAAAACTTTTTTGTGTATCACAGAAGAAAATACAGATGACCATGAATATGGTGATCACTTCTTTTTTTTTTTTTTTTTTTGGACAGGCGGAGTTAGACAGTGAGAGAGATAGAGACAGAGAAAGGTCTTACTTCCATTGGTTCACCCCCCCAAATAGTTGCTATGGCCGGTGCGTTGCGCCGATCCCAAGCCAGGAGCCAGGTGCTTCCTCCTGGTCTCCCATGCGGGTGCAGGGCCCAAGCACTTGGGCCATCCTCCACTGCCTTCCCGGGCCACAGCAGAGAGCTGGACTGGAAGAGGAGCAACCGGGACTAGAACCGGCACCCCAACCGGGACTAGAACCCAGGGTGCCGGTGCTGCAGGTGGAGGATTAGCCAAATGAGCCGCGGCGCCAGCCTGGTGATCACTTCTTTTTAAAATCAACATCAAAGACTTTATCCATGAAAGAAACATTTGAGAGTTTGTACTTAATTATAAGTAAAAGTATCTTTTCTGTGTAAAACAATGTAAAGATATTGAAAAGACAAGACATAGACTGAAATTCAATATTTGCAAAAATATGTCTGATGAATAATTCTTCTCCAAAATATACAGAAACTTCTTAAATATCAACAAGAAAATTAACAAACAAATTAAAAGTTGGACAAAAGTTATGAAAAGGCAACTCACCAAAGAAGATGTATAGAATATCAGTAAGCATATGAAAAGCTGTTCAATGAAACACTGTTAGAGAATTGCAAATTAAAACAACAATTGGATATTACTACATATATTGGAATAACCAAAATCCAAAACACTGACAGCATTAAATGCAGGTGAGGATGTGCACCAGCAGGAGCTACCATGTATGATCACTAAATATATATAGCCACTTTGTTTGTTTGGCAGTTTCTTACAAAATTAACCATAATCTTACCATATTTCATCAATCATACTCCATATTATTTTTAAAATGAATTGTAACTCATGTCCACATAAAACTTGTACACAGAAATTTATAGCATCTTTAATCACAATTGTCAAAATGTTTAGGCCATCAAGGTGTCAATCAATAGGTGAATCGACATCTCTGATACATCTTGATAATAGCTCATTATTCAGTGTTAACAAGAAATGAGCCAATATGTCACAATTATCACAGAAGTATCTAAAATGAATATAACTATATGAAAAGAGACAATATGACAAAGCTCCATTCAGTATGATTTCAACTGTGTGATATTCTAGAAAAGAGAAATAATAGAGTAAAAAGATCAGTGATTTCCAGGGAGTAAAGAATGAATATATCAAGCACAGAGGACTTTTAGGTCAGAGAAATTATTTTGTGTGTAATTCCAAAATGATGGATATACACTTTTCTATACTTGTCAAATCCCAGATAATATACAACACCAATAGTGAACCCTAATGTAAACTATAAACTTTGGGTAATATGGTGTTTCCATACAAGTTAATTAATTTTAACAAATGTACCACTGTGGCAGCAGAAGTTAATAGTGGGGGAGGCTGTACACATGAAAAAATAAAGAGCATAAAGGGCTTCTCTACTTTCTTCCCAACTTTTCTGTGAACTAAAAGTTATTTTATAAACTTTGTTACATTTTTAAAATACAGCATCCTTCCTGAAGGCCTATGTTATGCTCAGAATTGTGTCACATACAGAGATGATACAGAAAATGAGTCCTGTACTTAATTGGCTACAGTTTAGTCAAAACTTAAAAACTTTAAAAAAATGTATATTCAAGTTGGCAAGAAGAACTATTTTAGAAAAATATATAAAAGGAGAGAAATAGGAAATTTGTGGAAGAACAGTTCCTGGGAAGTGCCCTGGAAAGATGAGACTCAAGAAACAAGAAAATGTACAAAATAAATGGCTACACTAGCAACGGGAAACAGTATTAGCAAATAAAAAAAAAAACCTGCTTAATTGATGTGTTGAAAGAAATGCAGGAAGCATAATGGTGGGGAAAATACAGTAAGTCCAAAATGGTCCTTAATTTACATTTCTGTCAATCTCAGGAATTGAAACAATCAAGGTTTTATTGAGCACTTTCTATGTACTGTTCTGGGGTATGATCTTTGTCCACAAGAGTTTGATTTGGATGTCACGAAATAATTGTAATGGGGGCCAGTGCTGTGGAGTAGCTGCTAAAGCCGCCGCCTGCAGTGCTAGCATCCCATATGGGCGCCGGTTCGAGTCCTGGCTGCTCCACTTCCAGTCCAGCTCTCTGTTATAGCCTGGGAAAGCAGCAGAAGATGGCCCAAGTCCTTGTGCCCCTGCACCTGCATGGGAGACCTGGAAGAAGCTCCTGGCTCCTGGCTTTGGATCGGCGCAGCTCTAGCCTTTGCAGCCACCTGGCGATTGAACCAGGGGATGGAAGACCTCACTCTCTTTCTGCCTCTGCCTCTCTGTAACTCTGCCTTTCAAATAAATGAATAAATGTCTAAAAAAGAAAAAAAAAAGAAAGAATTTTAAAATATCTAATGGTAAGATTTGGAACACAAACACAGCATGGATGTGCAGCTTTGCCCTCCTGCTAATGTCAGGTTATATCTGAATCACCCTGAACCTACTTTCAAGTCATTGCACCAAGGCAGCTATGAGACACTCAGAGCAGCCTATAGATCCCCAGCAGGATCTCCTAAACTGAATGAAATTAATTGGTTTGCAGAGAAAAAAGTGAAAAATATCAAATCTTGCTTAATATCTTAAGTATTTTTTAGCCTAAAGATAAAAAGTCAAAACGATAATTGTGATTCGCTGGTATTTGGTATTAGGCCAAGAAATATCCACACACGCAAATGCAATTTTTATAGATGATGAGCAATTCAAAAGAAAAATGACCAATTTTGCAGCCATTTTGTAGTCACATTCAAAATTGTATACCCAGACCTCAAAAAGTCAATTCTACCCACAACACTGTTTTCCTTTAACAAAGACAATCCCCTTGAATAAATAAATTTCAATGAGATTTTTCTAAACCCTCTAGAACTTGACCCTGGTGTCCATCCCATTAAGTCCGTGTTATCCAATTTTATCAAGCATTTTGCTAAGTCAATTTAGAGAGACTCCTAACCCTTGATATTTGATCATGCTCAGTAGCTGGTGAATTTCTTTACTGCCTTACCTCCACCCTTTAACATTTGATCATTCTTTCCTGCCTTCAAGAAGAATCCCATTAGGTCTGGTTTATCCAGAATTCTCTACCATCCCAGTCCTGTCCTCACTCCACCCCCACCATCAGTGATGTTTCCTCTTAGTAAAATTCCTTCTTCTGCCCCCAGTCTGTTTCTTTTTTTAAAATATTTATTTAAAAGTCAGAGTTACATAGAGAGAGAAGGAGAGGCAGAGAGGCAGAGAGAGAGAGGTCTTCCATCTGCTGGTTCACTCCCCAGTTGGCTACAACAGCAGTAGATGTGCTGATCCTAATCCAGGGTCCAGGAGCTTCCTCCAGGTCTCTCACCTGGGTGCAGGGGCCCAAGGACTTGGGCCGTCTTCTACTGCTTTCCCAGGCCATAGCAGAGAGCTGAATTGGAAGAGGAGCAGCCGGGACTAGAACCGGCACCCATATGGGATGCCAGCACTGCAGGCAGCGGCTTTACCTTAAACCACAGCGCTGTCTCCCCACCTGAGCCTGTTTCGTGGCTATAAATCCCCACTTTCCCCTTTTTTAAATTAAGAATTGAGCTTATTCCTGTGCTGAGGTATCTTTTCAACCTTTTGCAATAGTTTGTACAATAAATCTGTTTTTACTGATTTTAATACTGTTCATTTCTGGTTCTCTTTAATACCCTAATGTCTATAGAGATGTCCACTGAGAAAATAATCTATTCTAGAATTCTAAACATTTTAAAGAACACAAGCAAAGCCATAAATAAGGGGTTTAGAAAGTTCTTGTATACTTTGAAATGTTATTAACAAGTAACATTTGTGATAGGTACGATAGAAAGTGAGTAAATAGTTTTAAAAAATCAAATTGATTAGAGTTTTAAGTCAGCTATATTAAACAATTTCCTGAATCATATTTTTATTTCATATCTGGTGACAAGTGATGGTAAACAATGTCCTGTAGTCATACACATGAGATCTATATCGGCTGATAGAAGAAAATTCAATTTGCCTTTAAATGTCATTTTCAGATTGCTTCTGTCATACTTGCAATCTGTTATTAAAGTTTAAAAGCCTTTAAAATTATAAAATGATTTCAGGAAAACCTTTATTATATTTAAACTTCAATTAATCAGAATCCGGAGGGATTAGGAATTCGGATTAGTTATCTGTTTCAAATCTTGATACTGAAAAGCTTTGTAATATTATAGTATGATAGAATTGAAAGGAAGTTTATAGTTACATAATATAGTGCTTCTAAAACCTGTACATACATGAAAATTACCTGGGAAGCTTTTTTAACATTGAGATCTCCAGATCATATTCTGCTGAAATATTGATTCAATAGATTGGTACATATTCTGAGAATCTGAATGTTTTTCAAAGCTGATCCATTTTAAATTCCTGACCATAACACAAAACTTTTCTTTAGTATCCATAACAGGTAAGACATTAAGCTTGCTGAAAGCAAAAGTGTTGTGCATTATGCAATGGGCAAAACAATGCCTGTTCAAAAAAGAAACCAAATGTTTGCAGCACTACTTGAGAGATTTCCAATACTGTGCCTTAAATATCACAAATGTCCTTCATTTGAAGAATTTTTCATTTAATATAGATTACAATGAAAATTTAGATTCATTTTAAAGAAAAAAGATCAGAATTCAGACATTTATGCTAGTGGTATCTACCTCAAGTTAGAGATTCAGTACTTCCAGAGAAATTATTTATTCTACTGTTCCCTTAATGTATACTTTAATGAGAAAATTAATATTGCTTGATAAGAAATATGTCCACCTTATATTTTAAAAAGAGAACTATCCACTTTTCTTCCTTAGGTCCGTTTATTTTTTTATTATTATAAGAAATTAGGGGGCTGCCATCTGACACAGGTTAAGCTGCCATCCGCAACGCCAGCATCTCGTATCAGAGCACTGGTTTGCATCCTGCCTATTCTGCTTCCAATCCAGCTCCCTGCTCATGCACCAGGAAAGCAGCAGAGGATGGCCAAGGCACTTGAGCATCCCTGTCATTCACATGAGACTCCAGTGGAATTCTCGGCTCCTGGGTTGGGACTGTTGGGAAGTGAACCGGTGAATAGAATCAATCAATCCACTCTCTCTCTCTCTCTTCCTTGGTCTTGCTCTTACTCTCTCTCTCTCTCTCACTTCTTCCCTCCCTCTCTCTCTCTGCCTTTCAAATATAAAAAGAAATTTTTTACTTTAACTTTTATTTAATAAATATAAATTTCCAAAGTACAGCTTTTGGATTACAGTGGCTTTTTCCCCCCCATAACTTCCCTCCCACCCGCAACACTCCCATCTCTCACTCCCTCTCCCATTCCACTCACATCAAGATTCATTTTCAATTATCTTTATATACAGAAGATCAACTTAGTATATATTAAGTAAAGATTTCACCCACACAGAAAAACAAAGTGTAAAACATTGTGTGAGTATTAGTTATAGCATTAATTCACATTGAACAACACATTAAGGACAGAGATCCTACATGAGGAGAAAGTGCACAGTGACTTCTGTTGTTGACTTAACAATTGACAGTCTTGTTTATGGCGTCAGTAATCACGCTAAGCTCTTGTCATGAGTTGCCAAGGCTATGGAAGCCTTTTGAGTTCACCGACTCTGATCATATTTAGACAAGGTCGTAGTCAAAGTGGAAGTTCTCTCCTCCCTTCAGAGAAAGGTACCTCCTACTTTGATGGCCTGTTCTTTCCACTGGGATCTCACTTGCAGTGATCTTTCATTTAGGGTTTTTTTATTATTTATTTATTTTTTCCCAGGGTTTCTTGGTTTTCCATGCCTAAAATACTCTCATAAAAAGACTAAATGTATCCACCCTGGAGCAGTCAACCAAAATGACTAAATTTAATTCTTACTACAGTTAATAAGATGCCTGCTGTTCTTCTTAGATATAGCAATAAAGATCTTAGTGGCAATCTCATCAAGTCTTATAAATTATATAACAATAGAAATTCACAGCTGAAAAGTACCTCTGAGTACCCAGTCACCTTTTCAATATAGGAGCACTCCCTCTACAGTGTATCTAACTAGTGATCATTTAATTTGTTTGAATAATCCATTGCGAGGGAGTTTAGTATCTCAAAAAAGAAAAGTTGATGACTGAAGAGCCTTAATAAAACATTTTTACTTAATTTGTGTGAAATCAGCCTCCTCACAACTTCATATGTAACTTCTACATCTAAAATGTACTCTACAGAGCAGTAAATACATAAGATACTCTGGGTATAAAAAAGAAAAGAAATTTTTGCAGACAGATGTATTCAGAATATGGTAAGTATTTACTCCCAACTCTGGTGATTCAAAATCATCTGTATATGAAAGCCTTAAAATCCAATTGATAAGAATATTCATTTAACTTTAATGTTGATTTTCCAAAACTTAATTGAAAATGGTATCCATTTCCAAGTGCTTCTACTTTTTGATCATTTTAATGCTCTATATTACATATATAAAATAATTTATATTACTATAAAATATTAAAAAATTAAGCCAAAAATTTCCTCAAGAAGTAGGTTTTATATACAAACTGTACAATCTGATTTGTGAAGGGATTATCAGAGGTAAGGCCACAGCCTCAAAGGTCCTGGTATCCTTTTACTCCAGAATATATATTGCTGCATTTTGGAACTGCAGTTTCTCATAACACACTTTCAGAGAAACTACTCAACAAATGCATGGAATCCATTAAATAGTTCATAAGAGGGCTTTAAAATGAAGACTATGACCTTGGCAAGGCATTTAATATTTTACCTAGGTTTCTCTTCCCCTTTATTACAGTATATATAGATTTGATATTCCAGTCACATAGTTTTGTGGCAAATTTGCCATTTCACTAATCCTCTCTTCATGCACTCCAATTTACCTCCCTTCCTCTTAAAAAAAAAATAGATACCCATGGGGTCTGCTCTGTGACAAAGCTGGTTAAGCTGCCACTTGCAGCACTGGCATCCCATATGATCTGGTGTTCGATTCCCATCTACATCTCTACATCATCTACATCTCTATCTCTCCTGCTCTCTCTCTCTCTCTCCCTCTCTGTAACTCTGTCATTCAAATAAAATAAAAAATATTTTACAAATGATAACCACAATTGCTGTTTAATGCCTTGAAAAGTGAATTATTTTGTAAATAATCATATTTTTGTACTTCTGTTCATTAGTATGATTTTGGGGAAAAATATATCTTTAAGGCCCAATGATCAGTTAATTTTGTCAAAACTATTATTCATCCAGCATGCTTATTGAGAACATATTATATGTCTTACCTGGGTCTTTGAGCTATATCAATGAACACAATAAACTGCTATTCTTGCCTTCATGTGGCCTATATTCTAGCAACATGAGACACAAAATAAATAATAAATAAAATCTGTCCGTGATATACCAGAAGGTGAAAATGCTATGTCAAAAAAAGTAGAGAAGAATATAAAATATTGTGAGTACTAGGTGGTGATGAGAAGGGGGACATCGTGATTTTAAATAAGTAGATCAGAAGAGGAAGCTCCATTAGATTAAAAAAAAAAAGAAAGTGAAATATTTAGCCACCAAGAGTATTGGGGCAACTATTCAGGCCATGTACAGCCAGCACAAAGCCCTTAATAGAAGCATGCTTACTGCATTCAAGGAATAGCAAGGAGACCAATAAGGTTAAAACTGAGTGATCTAGGAGTAGTGATCAAAAGTAAGGTTAAGAGACTCCTGTTGTGATGTAGCTGGTCAAGTCTTTGCCTACAATGCCAGGCACCTACATGGCCACCGGTTCAAGCCCCAGGTGTTCCACTTCCGATCTAGCTCCCTGCTAATGGCCTGGGAAAAGCAGGAGAAGATTGCCCAAGTGCTTGGGTCCCAACATCCATGTGGGAATCCTGAGTGAAGCTCCTGGACCCGTTTTCAGCCTGGCTCAGCCCCAGTAGTTGTGGCCATCTGAGGAGTGAACCAGTGAATGGAAGATTCCCTCTCTCTCTCTCTCTCTCTCTCTCTCTCCTTCAGTGTCTGTAACTCTGACTTCAAATAAATGAATAAATCATTTAAAATAAAGTTAAGATAGTATAGGAGGAGTGATATGAGGGTCCTTAGCTCATGCTAAGGAAAATAGATTTTCCTCTAGGTCAAATTGGAATACATTTCAGCATTTTAAGCACAGGATTGATGTGATTTGGCTACATTTAAATAGGTTACTATGTAGAAAAGCCAAATAGGCATTTGGATATCTGAGTGGAGTTCAGGGGGATGGTCCTATCTAGATAAATTTATTTGAGAATCCTCAGCATAACGATTATTTTAAATCAATGAGACAGGATGAGATCATAAAGAGAGTGAGTGTACCTAGAGGATAGGTTTAAGGATGAATACTGGAGGATGCTAACATCTAGAAATCTAGTCGAAGAGAAGAAAGCATTACATGGCATGAGGAATATGCTGCATTTTCTCTATTACATTTCAAGGGGTCAACAATCAGATGATAAGTACTACTCATGCATAAATGCATAAATGGTATCCTTATCAAAATATGATCTACAAGTTTTTTAATTATATGAGTATATGTATTATGGAATATATATGATATATGTAAATGATTTTTAAAATATTATTTTCCTAGTAGGTTGTTACCTTTAGTATGTTACAATATCATATGCTAAAAAATGAATCTCTCTTAGGTAAATATTAGTAAACTGATGAAGGCAAGCACTTTGCACATTTTTTTAATCCAGGGAGCTTCTCCCCAGATATATGACCATGTTTTATTTGCAAGTAGTTTTTAGACTTCATAAATTTAGAGTTTGTAATTAAAACAATCACATGTTTGAGTAACACAGGTACATAATTTGTTTATAGAGGCTCTGCCTGGGTGGTAACTGCAGGAAAAAGAATTAACCACATCAGTGGCTACCTGGAGATTGTGAGCATAACACAAAAGGGTCTGACGTTAGCAATCTAATTGAAAGCAGCCTCAGAATGCAAGGTACTATTGCTCATATCAGATACAAAATGAAAAGCAAAGTGTAAGAAGTGACTTCCAAAGAAAGGATCAGGAACATTGTTTAGGCAAGGAAAAGATCAATATAAGGACTGTTGTTTTCTTTTGTTGTATATATGAAAATAGGCTTTATTAAGTATACCTCAGGAGATAATAAGACATCTATAACCTTCTCAAGATAACAAAGTTTTTTAAGCTCATATTTTCTGACAAATAGTTGGCATTCCAATTACATGCTTATTCATTAAAGCAACTTCACTCCTTGGCAATGCTCTCTCCCCATTAATGTATTGTGTACAAAACGACTTTAAAAAAAAAACATTCCGCCATTCAGACCTTCATATCTCCCAAAATAGTTTAAATTAATGAGGTTTTAGTATAAATTCAACATAGCCTTGACTAATATAGTACCTTACCTTTGGAAGAGAGTAGAAGAGCATAATTGTATAAGAACAGAATTGAAACTCTCCTTGGAAATAAATTCATTTCACAAAATTTGCCAATGATAATAATACAGATGATGGACTACTAGATACACATTCTCCCTTGAAACTTGTTGCCTATTATAGATATTAAGAGTATGAAAGTATAACACTGATTTTCATCATGTTTCCATATATGACTCCTCCAGTTATTAATCTCAGCTATAGTTTTGACCATTTGAGTGAAAGTATCTGATTTTTTGGAAATATTGCCCACCATAATTCCGATTTATAAGAATAATGTAATATTAATCCAGCCCTATTCCCCTTGTAAATTGACAGCATATTTGGATTTTGGCTCTGAGTTTACCTTCAGAACTTATAGTTTTAGCATTTTTGAAAGTGATATCACAGGAATAAAAATAATCAAAAATATTTCTATTGGAAAACACTATTAACCCTGCATGTTGATTCTAAGTGCATAACATGTGCAAAATATAATAATAGAGAAATAGAAATCTCAGTCTCAACAATACCGTAGTGTTTTATACAAAATGCCAAAGAAAATTTTTAAATCACTATCAGATGCTTCTTCAAAGTATTGGAACAGAAATGACATGGTAGACTATCTTCTTTTCATTGCAACTCTTAAGTGCTTGAAAATATAGTAGTGGGGCCAGCGCCATGGCTCACTAGGTTAATCCTCCGCCTACAGTGCCAGCATCCCATATGGATTCCAGTTCTAGTCCCAGTTGCTCCTCTTCCAGTCCAGCTCTCTGCTGTGGCCTGGGAAAGCAGTGGAGGATGACCCAAGTGGTTGGGACCTTGCACCCATGTGGGAGACCAGGAAGAAGCACCTGGCTCCTGGCTTCAGATCTGCGCAGCTCCGTCTGTTGCGACCATTTGGGAAGTGAATCAATGGAAGGAAGACCTTTCTCTCTGTCTCTCTCTCTCACTGCCTGTAATTCTATCTGTTAAGAAAGAGAGAGAGACAGAGAGAAAGAGAGACAGAAAGAGAGAGAGAGAGAGAAAGAGAAAGAGAAAGAGAAAGAGAAAGAGAAAGAGAAAGAGAAAGAGAGAAAGAGAAAGAAAGAAAGAAAGGAGGAAAGAAAGAAAGAAGGAAAGAAAAGAAAGAAGGAAAGAAAAGGAAGAGAGAAGGGGAGGGAGAGAGGGAGGGAGGGAGGAAGGAAGGAAGGAAGGAAGGAAGGAAGGAAGGAAGGAAGGAAGGAAGGAAGGAAGGAAGGAAGGGAATATACTAGTATTCCTTAAAGAAAGAAGACTTCTTGTATGGAGTCATTAGTTGTTGTACTGCCTAGACCTTAAAAAGAGTCCTGCAGACTTTCAGTGGGTGAAGTTAAAGCCAAATCATGGCAGCAAAAGAAAACGAAATCATTGCAAGTTAATGTGACAGAGTTGAAATCTCAGACTTGCCTTCCATAAGACACCTATTATGTATCTGTACTTTCCCCATGATTTTGAACTAGTATTTTGCTTAGAGTAAGCCATAAATGTACTGGCATGGCACAGGATGGAGGACAACAGCAATGGAAATGCAGAAAATTACATTTTTTTTAAATTATGGTTTCTTAGCAAAGCAAAACTGCTAACCTAGGCATAAAAATAGGTATTTTGGTGGGATCAAAGTAGGTGTCATATAAATAAATACAGCAGAATCCACTTAGTTTATTTGTAGGAGAAAAAGAAGTCAGGTTTTTTTTATTCAAGTTTCTCTTTAGTCACTGTCATCTCAAAGTCACCATTAATTCCAGTGACTGTCAACACTCCAATTTAGTCACCTAAATGCACAGATACAAATTAGAGTATTGACATTACATCTGATGGCTCCATATTCAAAATCTTTAAGGCAAGAGATTTTTTTTATTTTTGAAAGGCAGAAAGACAGAGACAGATGTCATCAATCTGCTGGTTCAAATGCCCATAATAGGTGAGACTGGGCCAGGATCCTGGAACTCAGGCTGGATTGCCCAGGTATCTGGCACGAACCAAAGTACTTGAGCCATCATCTGCTGCCTCCCAGGGTGCACATTAAAAGGAAGCCAGAATCAGAAGCAGAGCCACAACTTAAACCTAGGCTCTCTGAGGTATGCAGGCATCACAAGCAAGGTATTAATCACACAAAATGCCTGCCTGCATATCCAACTTTTAACTCTGAAATTTCCCCTCTGGCCTTCACTTACATTTACTCTATCAAGTGCCTTTTTGATTCCTTACTAATATGTACTAACATGAAGATTTTTAAAGGCAGTAAGTATTTGCTTTCCTCTAAGATGATCATAATAGGCCGCATATTGAACACATACACACACATATAACTGCCACAAACTGGCTTGTAATAAGTATTTTCTACAAATTTATACTCCTTTTATTTGTTTGCTCCTTTTAAATCTCTCCTTTGCTTCCATTAGTAGTCTTTCATGTACCTTCACCCCTCAGCATCATAGGAGGACTAAGGGGTGGGGCTTGTGATGCAGACTTTGGAATCAGATTGATTTGGATTATTTTAATGATTTTTCTGAGTTTTATTTTTAATTTACAGATAAAATTATACTTATTATTTTATACAACATAATAATATATATTCCTTTAAAATGTTAAGTGAATGGAAAGGAAGTTTTCTTGCCACAAAAATAATAACTGTAGTAATACACACGTTACCTAGTTAGATTTAACCACTCCACAACATAAATATACTTCAAAACTTCATTTTGTACAGACTGTTTGGTTGTGAAAATTAGCTCTATCATATAACTTCTGTCTGACCTTTGACATGTTATATGTTCTCTCTGTGTCTCAGTTTCTTTATCTACAAAATGAAGGTACCTTTATGTTGTTAAGTTTATATGTGAAACATAATTGTAAAACACATAGAAAAGTTCCTGGCACATATGTTAGTTGTCATTCTCATTATTTTGTCAAATGTGGAAAGGGAATTTTTTGTCAAAGTCTGTCTTCCCCCGCATCTCTCAAATTCCTCAATTTCACACACAGATATTTCTAGGGGTCCGTAGTGCAAACTAACATCCTTCTTACCTTTCATCTTCAATTATGTTTGTCTTTCTACCCCAAAGCTATCCTATTTTCCATTATTTAAATTTCTACATTATTCTCTTGGGTTATGACAGTTGCTAAAAAGAATCAATCAAGTATTTTTTTTCCATAATGTTTCTACATTCCCAATAAGGCTCTGTTAATCTCCCTGTCTATAATACTATCTTACTTTGCCGTATCTCTGAATCTATCCGTGGCTAACCTCCACCTTTCCTGCCCATGCTGAATCATACTGATCACTCTCTTCACTAATATCTGATGGAATTTCCATTTATACTCATCATTTGTTTTATACTTTATATCATTTATAATATATGCCACATTCTAAAAAATATAGTTGTTAAACAGAGATATTCTCTGTGTCCATGCCTCTAAGGACAGGCACTAAATAATTTTTTCATCTCTTCTTAGGACCAACATTATGTTATAATATAATATAATGTAATATAATATAATATATTATAATATATGCACAATACATTATAGATATAATATAGTATAATAATATTAATTATGTAATTATATATCATTAATTAATTAATAACATTCATTAATCAATATCATTAATTATGTAATATATGTGATATATAATTATAATTATTAGATATTGTATTAGATATATAATGTATAATATTGTATCTAAGATATATAATAATATAACCATGATGTAAATTCTGAGAAGTGAAATGTCAGTAAAACAATAATTAAGCAATTAATAAGCATCATTTAAACTCAGCATTGTATTACATGCTTTAGCAAATATATACACATAACACTAGGCTCTACCCTAAAGGAACTTAAAATCTTAATATGGAGAGAAAACTCCATGAAAGGAGGTAAAATTTACTCTGAAATAAATAATATTTTGTTAATGCAAAGAAAAGAGGGATTCACATATATATATATACAAATTACTATTATTACTATTATTCACATATACACATACAAACTACTATTATTTAGGTAATTTAAGAAAGCCATAAAATAATGTTTTAAAAGCCAGAATTTTAGAAAATATCTTACACATCTTGTAGGAAAATGAATTGATACACATGATGTGGGGAGCAACTGGGAGCAACTCGGACTAGACTAAGTTACTGGAATTAAGACTTATTCTATGCATCTGCTTTCCCACAATATGGCGCTGAGAAGGGAAACAGCTTCTACACAGCTGCCTCCAGTTCAGCCAATAAACTGTGGGACCTGCTCCTGATTGGAGGAGAGCAGTGTACTTGGCGTGTGGGTAGCAGAGTTGGGATTGGCGGAGGAGGACTATAAAGGAGGAGAGAGACGGCATGCACCAGGAACATCTAAGGGGAACATCTGAAGGAACACCTGTGCAGCCCCCGAGAGAGCCGGCCGGCGGTGTGCCGCTTCCCTGCGGAAGTGGGGAATGTGGCAGGGGGAACCGCCCTTCCACGGAGGTGGAAGGGACAGTAGCCAACCCTGGAAGAACCAGCAGCAAACCCGGGGAGGGCCGAGCAGACGAAAGAACAGCGCAGGGTCCTGTGTCGTTCCTCCACGAAGATGGGGAGCGACACATGAGAGTATTTTTAAAGAAGTGAAGTTAAAATATAAATTATTTAGATGCAAAAAATGTTTGGAATTCTTAATATTCACCATGACTTTTTGAAAACTCTTCATGTGATGAATTTTGAAGTTTTTGTACCCAAATAAATGCATCTTTTAATTCCATTTTCCATGAACTTTTGATGTGACATCATATATTTGATGAGACAATTCAGCAATATGCAGCAAGAGCTTTTATTTTAACTTTTATTTAATGAATATAAATTTCCAAAGTACAGCTTATGGATTACATTGGCTTCCCCCCCCACAACGTCCCTCCCACCCACAACCCTCCCCTTTCCTGCTCCCTCCCCCCTTCCATTCACATCAAGATTCATTTTCGGTTCTCTTTATATACAGAAGATCAGTTTAGCATACATTAAGTAAAGATTTCAACAGTTTGCTCCCACACAGAAACATAAAGTGAAAAATACTGTTTGAGTACTAGTTATAGCATTAAATCTCAATGTACAGCACACTAAGGACAAAGATCCTACATGAGGAGTAAGTGCACAGTGACTCCTGTTGTTGACTTAACAAATTGACACTCTTGTTTATGGCCTCAGTAATCACCCTAGGCTCTTGTCATGAGCTGCCAAGGCTATGGAAGCCCCCTGAGTTCACTGACTCTGATCATATTTAGACAAGGCCATGGTCAAAATGCAGCAAGAGCTTTAACATGTACATTTTCTACTAGAAATTATGTAAAATAAAGTAATTAACAAAATGCAAAAAAGTATAGAGTTCATAATAATCCCTCAACTCTCACCTTTTGTTTCTTTTTATAAAGATTTTATTTATTTTTTTTGAAATGTAGATTTACAGAGAGAGGAAGAGGCAGAGAGAAAGGTCTTTCATCTGCTGGTTCACTCCCCAAACTGCTGCAACGGCCAGAGCTGGGCCTATCTGAAGACAAGATCCAGGAGCCTCCTCTGGGTCCCCAACATGAGCGCAAGGGCCCAAGGACTTGGGCGATCTTCCATTACTTTTCCAGGCCACAGCAGGGAGCTGGATCAGAAGTGGAGCAGCCAGGACACAAACCTGCACTCAGATGGGATGCTGGCACCGCAGGCAGAGGTTTAGCCTACTATGGCCCCAACCCTCACCTTTTTCAGATTTCACAAATCCTGTTGGTTCTACTATATGAGTATTTATGAATGAACAGAATGTTGACATATAATTTGAATATATCTTTAAAGTATTTACTTCTCCATTGCAACTATCCAGTCAAAGCCACCATAGGCTTTCCTGTAGACCACACTAAAATTAGCCCGCTTTTTCTTTCTCTATCATTTCACAGCAACAGGTTTGATTTACAATGTAAATCAAGTTATGTACCTCCTCCTTGGTTTTCCAGTGCACTAGAAATAAGTACAAAATCCTGAACATAGTGCTTTAAATAGCCCTCTTCACCTAGTTTTTGTTGATTTTGTGAAACTTATTTTATTCTAATCTTCTCGCATATACCTATGCTCTGGCCATACTGCATATCTGAGTTATCTTCACATACCAATTACTGTGTTGTGATTCCTCCCTCAAACACATACACACACACACGCACACACACTCCTACATTCACATACACACATTTTGTTCCTGCCTGGCTGTTGCTAAACATTCAGGTCAAAATGTAAATGTCACCCTGTAATAAATGCTTTCCTGAACTACAATGTCTAAAGTAGTCCCTACTGCAACATACTACCACTTCTGTGTTCTCAATCATCCTTTCATTTCCTCTTCCTCAGATTTATTATGATTTCTGAATTTGTATTAATGCATTCTTTATTTAAGTGAAAGGCACTGAAAAAGAAAGAGTAACAGACAGGGAGAACAAAAGAGCTCCCATTTGCTGGTTCACTCCACAAATGGATGCAACATCCAGTGGAGGGCCAGGCTGAAGTCAGGAGCCAGAAACTCAATCCAGACCTCTCAGGTGGATGGCAGGAACCCAGTTACTTGAACCATCAGCTATTGCCTCCCAAGGTTCATGTTACCAGAAAGCAGAGCCAAAACTGAATCTCAGGTCTCATATGGGATGCAGGCATCCCAAGTGGTGTGTTTGTCTTAATGGCTGTGTCAAACTTCCGCTAAAGAGCTAATTGTTTAGAAGGAAAAATTATCGACTAAGATTTTACATAAATTGTTAAATATTCTTTTCCTACAACCCAACTAAAAGTAAAAATTCACATAAGTAGTATAAGAACACAGCTTTAATTTTAAAGTTCATATTAAAGTCACAACTGAATTCACCAGTACAACTTCTGTTGAAATAAACAATGCTTTCTAGTTACTAATTTATCCCAAAAGATGAATTGACAACTTACCTGATATCATCAGAAAGCCACCTCCAACTTTATAACATCCAGCATTGGCAAACGGCACACCACACACCAGCAGAAATCCCCCAGCCAGACCAGAACCAACACCTAATATAATAAAGATTGTCCAGAAGCCTCTGTACACTAGATAATGAGAATAAAAATATGTATATTAGAGTGTTGTCTGTAACATTGGGAACAAATACAGAAGCTAATCTATCATTAATGATGGGCATTAACTTTATTTGGATTTCCAGCTTTAAAGCTATTTGATAAGTGAATCATCATTCCCTACTTACTCGCTTCTGTCCCTTGTATCTTTCAATATCTAACTCAAATGAACTCTGGTACTAGAAATCTTCTCTTACTGAAAGAATGTGTTAGATGCTACTCCAGTGTGCTACCATAGCATCCTTAACTTGCATTTATAAAAAATCTATTATACTAGACTGTAATTATCTGTTTTTTTCTTTACCCTTGAATAAACTGAGAGCCCCTTGATGGCAAAAAAAAAAAAATTACTAATTTCTATAAATCCTTGGCTCTGAGTAGACCTCAAGAGAGATTTGTTACATTGGATCATATACAGCCACTCAGTTTCAGTCCGGGAAGAATAAGAGAAGGAATTTTGCAGGCTTTCTGGCTTTAAGTTCTCTGTGCCTATTCTATATGATTCATGAGTTTTCTTTCCCAAATGTGAAAAAACCATAAACCAAGACTCCCAATTGAGCGATAATAAGCAAAAATACTGACTTCTGATCTTCAGCAATGCCTTTTACCTCCCTTCCTTTCTACACAAAACTTACAGCTCTCAGCTCTGGTGTTGTGGTACAGTAGGAACAGCCACTACCTGTGATGCTGTCATGCCATATAAAAGTACCAGTTCAAGTCCTATCTACTCCACCTCCAATCCAACTTACTGCTAAAGTGCTTAAGAAGGCAGAAGAAGATGGTACAAATCCTTGGTTCATTGTCACCCATGATGGAATCCCTGGCTCCTGACTTTGGCTTCTCTCTCTCTCTCTCTCTCTCTCTCTCCCTCCTCCTCCTTCTCTCTCTTTCTCTCTCATAAATAAATAAATAAACTTAAAAAAAAAAGCTTTCCAGCAGCTGCCAGAAGCCTACGTGTCTGTTTACTTTAAACCTGTGCTGTCTTTCCTAACAATCCACCCATTGACTGACATGCAATTGCAATTTTCCTTTCTCTAGACTTTCTAAATGGCAAAACTTCTCTGCAGGAGAAATATGAGAGCACACTGCATTTCTCTCAGATGTATTCTACGTAACTAAATGCATTCTGAAAGTACAAAATGAGTTCTCTCTCTTACTTTACTGAAACCCCAAAGCAAAGGACTACAGAGCTTAACTTTGTATTTTTCTTACCCTTGCTAAGCTGGTCCTTATGGTCCAACTGAGAGAAAAAAAGGTTGCATGGTACAAAGTGAGGTGGAACATTAAAAGCAATTATCTGAACTGTAAAATGAATCCACTCAAATTTTTCTTTGAAAGGTCTATATCTTTCATTAAGAAAAAAAAGTAAAACGTGAATCCTAAATTCTCCAGAAAGTTGCTCAATGTTTTATTTATATTTCAGCTATAATTTAAAAATATATTCTCCAAAATCATTACTCATTTTCCCCCTAGAATTGAAATCTGTTTCAAATATTCTCTTTTTCTTACAAATGCTAGTAACTGGAAGATTGGAAATTCGTTTGAAAACAGAAGCGTCTAACCCGGAAGCACTACTGTCGGGGCAGAACAGAGAGTAGGACTGGCATGTAAGAATGACAGAATGACTCTACCTTGCACCTATTCAGAAACATTGACTCTTCCAAGGAAATTACACAGTCCAGTCTCCCTTCGTTTTGGAAGTAGTACTTTGAAGTACCTGATATTATGAATCAATGTCCATATTAAAAACTACACTCAGCAATTTCTTAAACTGTGAGTCATAAAATCCTCTTTCTTTTAAAGTGTGCAACTGTCTCTGTGACAGTAATATCATCAACAACAGAAAGGGGAGGAGAGAGGGAATGGGGATTGAGGTAACCATCTTTGAAATGCTTTCACTAGGAAATTGGTATTTCTTTTACCAATTTTTCATGAGAATGCAGTGTTAAAGCCTAATGAAAAAGTCAACTTGTTTGTTTATTCACCTCTTTAATATTCCCAGAATGAAAGAAAATTGAAATTCAGTAATTAATATGAAGCAAGCATTCAATTAATTCAAATATCAATTCCAATAAGGGAACATTGAAGAACAGCGAACACGGAAAAATTCTTACATATGAGAATGTAAGTTGCAAGAAATTATTGACATGTTTGTTTCATTGGTGGCCAGGATGCCTTTTGTGGATTTTATGGTGTGCATTTGAAAGTGCAATTTTCTCCAGAAGTAGAGATTGTCTTTGGTAAGTTACTTAGCTTTTATGAGCCTTGCTTCTCCCTGAAGTAAAATGGGGACAATAAAAATTCAGAATAATGGTGATGATAGAATAAGTTTTAGGTAAAAACACACAGCACTTAATAAATGAAAGCTGATCAGTGTTATTATTATCATTAGTATTTCAATCACATTGAAATTATTTCAGTCACACTATTTTATGGCATTTCCTTTGGGGCTTGTAACAATAAAGGTTCAATAAAAGCACAATAAAATTGAATTGCTCCTTTTTTTCTTTAACTTATACTGTTAAGGAAATGGTATAGTACTTTGCTGGGGATCAGTAGACCTCCATGCTCATGCTGACTCTATGCTACACCCTGGCCCTGAAAAAAATCTCTTCATACCTCTGGACTTCATTTTTAACCCTCTGGCAAAATGTAAAAGTCAGTTGTGTTCATTCTACACCACAATTTTGGCAGTTTTTCTGGTCTTTTTTTTTTTCAGCATGAGGATTAAATGCATTTATAAATGTGTCATTTAAACACAAAGCCTGGTCCACATTAAGTATCTAATAAGTGTTAGCTGATTAACTACTATCATCATCCTTAAGTGGGGGTTGCATTCTTACTTTGAATATAGACATTTCTGTTTGCAGTCATAAAAGTGCTCATATCAAAATGTTAAATTACTTTTTGTTGTAAAGCAATGTGTGGAATAACACTTCTATAGCCTCACCCCAGCATTATTTCACAATTCTTGGATAGGACTATAGAATCAGAACACAGTGATGGAGCAAGACAAAGGAGTGGGGTGATATTCAAAGAGTAAAGATGTATGTTTTAAACATCACACAGGAAAATTTTAGGTTACTGTGTTGTTTGTATTTAAAACCATGCAATAATGCCCTATGTCAAAGCAATACATAAACAGATACTCCAAAATGTCCATACTAATATGGTATATCACTGATGTCTATTGTGATGATAAAATGGGATAACGGATGTGTATGTACCTTGTAAGATTATTATGCTGGAACAGATATCTTACCTACTCCCTGACTGCTCTTTAGCTTGTTTTGTTTGCAAGTGAATGGGATTACAGATATTGTGGACAACATGATCTGTGCATGTTGATTTTTATTTAAAATACCCCATCCCCTCAAGTGGGTATTTGGCCCAGCAGTTAAATCACAGATTGGAATGCACACATCCTATATTGGAGTGCCTGGTTTAAGTCTCAGCCACTCTACATCCAATCCAGTTACATGCCAATGCATAACCTGGGAGACAGAAGATGATGGGTCAAGTACTTGGGTCTCTGTCACCAATCTGGTGCACACTCTTGGAGACAGCAGATGGTTGCCCAAGTACTCAGGTCCTTGTCATCCATGTGGAAGACCCATATTGGAACAAAGATTCCTGCCTTCAGCCTGGTCCAGCCTTGGCTGTTGTGGGCAATTGGGGACCTCTCTCCCTCTGTCTCTCCTTGTCTGTCTGCCTTTCAAATAAAATGAAAATGAATATATTTTTAAAGACTCCTCCCAAAACAGTACAGAGGAATAAATGTAACAAGATGGCAATTTGCTGGCAATTTTTTTCAAAATCTGGGTACTGGTTGTATATGAATTGATAATGCTATTAATCTCTTTATTTATGTGTATGTTCAAATATTTCCAAATTAGTAGTTTAAAAACAACAATGTAGAACAGTCCAGATAAGAAGATTATGACACTTTAGCCTCCAAAGCTAAGAAATGTAAGTGGAATACATTTCTGAATACTGTACAGAAGTGTTTGAATTTATTTGCACATCTCTATCTCCAATTGATGGATATAATAAATGAGAATACCAGTTGAGCCACAGCCTGCAAAGCTGGCATCTCATATCAGCTCTGGTTTGAGGCCCAGCTGCTCCAATTCCGATCCAGTTCCCTGTTAATGAGCCTGGGAAAGCCATGGAGATTGGCCCAAGTGCTTGGGCCCCTGCACCAATGTGGGATACCTGGATGAAACTCCTGACTCCTGGCTTTGGCCTGCCCAGGCCCTGGCCATTGTGATCATTTGGGAAGTAAACAAGCAGTTGGAAGATCTCTATGTCTCTGTCTGTTTCCCCCTTGCTCTCTTTGTAACTCTTCCTTCCAAATAAATAAAATAAATCTTTTTGAAGGTTTTAGGATAAAAAATAATTCTTGATTTGAATTTGGATACTACTACTTTCAATCTCTCTGAGCATTGGTTTCTTCATCTAAAAAGTAATTCCAATAACCTTTAATACAGATGTTCATGTGAATAGCAACTTTCATAATTTTACCTAGCTCAGTACCTAGCAGATGTGATTATTGATTCCTTTCTTTTTTCCCTTTGCCTGCATCCAATGTCACTCACTGACAAAGTGGCCAGATGAAATCTATTTTGTGGCTAGGGAACACAAGCAGAGATAAACAAGTTAAACCAAAAGCTATCACAAAATAGGAGCAAATCAGTAACATGGAAGCTTTTGTTAAGCACATATCTTGGTTATATACACCAATAATTCCGAGGATATGTTTTCTATCTCACCTGTAGTTGCATCAAAGGAAGGATGTGGAAAAGGCCCAACAGCAATCGGCATAGGAAAGAGATACCCAGGAATGCAGCGCTTGGGATGAGGCTGGTTCACTGCAAAAGAAAAGGTTTAACTTACTTCTAAGATCTTTGATATCAAACAATGACCATTTACACATCTGTAAAGTCAACAAAACATTATAATCGGCTACTTAATATATAATGGGATACAAATTTCTCATCTTGCAGATAGTACTGGTAGTATACAGACAAAGGAAATGACTTGCCTTAAGTCGCATGCAAAAAAGTAGAAAACAGAATGCAAGTGTCATTACTCTGATTGAATGTCTCCTTAAAACCTCGTCTTCTTAGATATTTAATGCACATCTAATCAGTATCTATCATGTTCTAAAAAGAACTAAGGTAGGTGCTACAGAGAATATTTAGTCTCCAGTTTTAAAGAAATTATAATCCAATGGTGGAAATAGACACACACGTCCAATAAGCTACAGTTAACAGTAGTCTGTTCCAAGATACATAAAATGAATGCAGAATATTACCCTAGATGTCAAAGAAGAGCGAGAGATGAATTCCAATCAAAGGGTCTAAAAATGTTTCATAAAAGTTATGGAATTTGACTTTGATCTAGAAAGATGAGTATGGGTTTATCAAGTGAAAGAGGGAAAAAGGAAATTCATCAGAGTAAGACATGAGCAGAGGCAGCAATATGGAAAAGTAACAGATAAATTTAGGGGAAAAAAGTGACATTTCAATAATTAAAGAAAAGTAAGAGATTTCTACTTTCTAAAAAACTGCACCAAGAGACAAACAGTAGCTACATGTTTGCCAATATAGCACAGAAGTACTATTCTTTTTTTTAAAGATTTACTTATTTTATTTGAAAGTCAGAGTTACACAGAGAGAAGGAGAGACAGAGAGAGAAAGAGGAGAGGTCTTCTATCTGATGGTTCACTCCCCAGATGGCTGAAATGGCCGGAGCTGCACCGATCCGAAGCCAGGAGCCAGGAGCTTCTTCCAGGTCTCCCAAATGGGTTCAGGGTCCCAAGGACTTGGCCCGTCTTCTACTGCTTTCCCAGGCCATAGCAGAGAGCTGGATCAGAAGTGGAGTGGCCAGGTCTCCAACCAACGCCCATATGGGATGCTGGGGCTTCAGGCCAGGGCTTTAACCCACTGCACCACAGCACCCGCCCTAGAAGTACTATTCTAAATTTATTCTAAACTAAGAAACAAGCCAAATTAACAGTAGTGTGAGATACTAGCCTACAAATTATGTTACACAGTATGATACAGACTAAGTTGCATGGAAATAAGCTAATTGCTTGGCTGAAGCTATGGTGGTCAATATATTGGATGACAGAATCAGGATTCTAAAAGATTTCAAGAATGAGTTGAACTTGTCATAGTGAAATTTAGCATGGATAATTTTAAAGCATCACACTTAAATTTAAAAAGTCATTTGAAAAGTAATGTGATAAGCAGAAAATAATGCAAAGAAATAAAATGCATATTTTATGAGATTGGCTATATATTAAATAAAAGTAATTGTTTATTAGATTTAACAAAAAAAGTCATGCATTTTGGGCTGTATGAATAGAGGTAGGGTACACAAAAAAAGACAAGTGATGATTTACATCTGGCGTAATGTCTGGTGTAATGTTGCACTGCTGGCTGTCACATTTCAAGAGGGCCATGAAGAAACTAGAGTACATGCTTGAAATATAGTAACTCACTTGAAATATAGTGACTAAACTGGTGACAGGATAGGAATCATCTTGTCAGAAAAAAAGTGGGATGAAATTAGAATACTTAAGCATAGATGCTCATGGCAGGGGTGAGAGTGAGAAGGAATGAATAACGATGTTCATTAGACATTTGAGGAGCTAACATAGACAGAAGTGACCAACTTGTCCTCTGTGGATCCAGAGAACAGAATGACAGCTCAAAGTCAGAAATTTCCAAAATGCTGATTTTCGTTCAACAAAATGAAGAAACATGTAACAATTATAACTGTCAGATATTACAGTAGGGTGAAAGATGCTAAGCCTCCTTCAATGGAGTTGCTTAAAAATAGTCTTGATGGTTACTTGTCAACACATTATAGAAGAAATTCATTCATCAAGCAGATAGGGAGTTGGACTCAGTAATCTCTAAGGTTTCCTCTAATAGTAATGTTCTCTGATTCTATAGTCTATGAAAAAACATGTCATTACAATGGAAGTGCCATCATACTATTATTAATATCAGTATCTTGTCATGATTAATGATATACTGAGAATATTAGATGCATTAATAGAGTGACCACTTATTTTAAAGTGTTTTCTAGCCAGCAGTAATACTTCATAATAAGTGGACATTTGTCTCCGCTTAAATTACTAAAGAATACCAATTGAACTGATTGTTACTGCAGCATGAATATCAAATTAATTTGCTACAAAATGTGTCTTCTGATTAATGTCAAAGAAAAGAAAGATTTGCCTATGCTCTAAAAATGTGGGTTATTAATGACAAGAAACTTCAGTATTTATCCCTTCACATGTCTACTTCAGCACCACACCAGTTTTAATACATAGGCCTGACATGTCAAGGCTGTGAATCTCATTTATGTGTCAAATCTATAAAGCTCACAAACATTGATGAACTATAGTCAATTGTGGCAAACAAATATCCAAGAGAAAAATCAGTGGGGAACAATTAGTTTTATGTACAAACAGGTTTATAAGCTTTAATAAGTGTGTGTTGGTGAAAAACAGCATTCAAATGGCTGACATTGAATGAAAATCAAAGATCCACATATAAATATGAAGGAAAGTTGAACTGTTAGTTTAAAAATGACAAGATTATAAATAATCATGAATTAAGATCTGGATATGAAATAATGGTAAACAGAAAAATTGTACCCCAAAATACTAGAGGTTTGCTATTCTTTTTTATTTATTTGTTTGAGAGGCAGAGTTACAGAGAGAGAGAGAGAGAGAGAGAGAGAGAGAGAGGCAGAGAGAAAGGTCTTCCATTCCATGGTTCACTCCCCAAATGGCCAGAATGGCTGGAGCTGCGCTGATCTGAAACCAGGAGCCAGAAGTTTCTTCCAAGTCTCCCACGTGGGTGCAGGTGCCCAAGCACTTGGGCCATCTTCCACTGCTTTCCCAGGCCATTTGCAGGGAGCTGGATTCAAAGTGGAGCAGCCACTGTATTGTTCTACTTTTTGCTAATTATGAATAATGCAGCTCCATATGTTAATGTGCAAATTTTTGTGTGCCTTGTGTTTTCATTTCTCCTAGATATGAACTTAGTAGTAGAATTGCTGTGAGAAGCAATAACTGTATGTTTAACTTATTGAGGAATTATCACTTTCCCAATGTGACTTTACATTGTCACCAGTATTGTATGAGGTTCCAGTTTCTCCACATCCTTCTCAGCAATTGTTTCTGTCTTTTTGTTTATATTCATCTGAGTTGGTGTGAAGTAGCATCGTATTGTGATTTCAATTTTCATTTCCCTAATTAGGTGTTGCAGGTGGCAGCTTAGCTCACTGCAACAATGTGAGCTCCAGTGTTTAGGAATTTATCATACCCTTTTTGGAGCATTCGTACATCTTGCTTAGAGAAATGTCTGCTCAGATAGTTTATAAATTTTAATTGGGTCAATACTCTTTTTAAACTGAGTTTTTAAAAGTTTTATTTAATTTACTTTTTTTATTTGACAGGCAGAGTTAGACAGTGAGAGAGACAGAGAGAAAGGTCTTCCTTCTGTTGGTTCACTCCCCAAATGGCCACTACTGCTGGTGCTGCGCCTATCCGAAGCCAGGAGCCAGGTGCCTCCTTCTGGTCTCCCATGTGGGTGCAGGAGCCCAAGCACTTGGGCCACCCTCCACTGCCTTCCCGAGCCACAGCAGAGAGCAGGACTGGAAGAGGAGCAACCGGGACTAGAACCCGGCGCCCATATGGGATGCTGGTGCCACAGGCGGAGGATTAACCAAGTGAGCCACGGTGCCGGCCCCAAGATTTATTTAATTTAAAAGATAAAATAACAAAAAAGGAAAAGAGATGGAAGGGAAAGAAAGGGAACGGAGGGAAGGGGAGAGGAGGGAAGGGAGGGAAGGGGAGAGGAGGGAAGAGAAGGGAAGGGAGGGGAGGGGAGGAAAGGGGAGGGAAGGGGAGGGAAGGGAAGAGGATATCTTCCATCAAGTTGTTCACTCCCCACATGGCTGTAACAACCAACCTAAGCCAGGCTGGAGCCAAGAGCCAGGAATCCCATCTTGGTCTCTTGCATTGGCGGCAGGGGCTGAAGCATCTGGGAGGGATAGAGGGAGGGAGGGAGAGAGAGTAAGAGAGAGAGAGAGAGAGAGAGAGAGAGAGAGAGAGAGAGTGCTTCCATTTGCTGATTCACACTCCAAATGGCCACCACAGTCAGCTTGGCCAGGCGGAAGCCAGGAGCCAGGAGCTTCTTTTGGGTCTCACACATGGGTTCATGGGCCAAGGATTATTTTATATAATTTACTTCTGAACACCACCTATTTCAAATTTAATACAAAACCCACATTTGGATTTCCCAAGTGTCATGTCTTCTGGTTCTCTGTTTGGGACACAACAGTCATCATCCCCATGGTTGGTGTTATATTTTTCCAGGCAGCTTTGTTATACACTAAAAGTCTTTCTATTGATTCTGTTGACAAAACTTTAATGTACATAACAGAATCCGTCCCATAGCCCTGTAAGAAAAATAGATTTACATCTCCTTGGAAGTACTGTGCATAAAGATATGATATGGGCAATTCATAATCAACACCAGCCAGGGCACTGCTTGGGAAGTCTGAATACCAGTATAGGGTGCAGTTGAATATCTGTAGTTGAAGAGCCTTTCCTTTTTTCTCTAAGGGACACCACTTCCTTGGTCACTCATCTTCACTATAAATCTTTGTATAATCTGAGTATAATGGTTTGTTAGCCAGTGTAATAGGAGTTTGACTAGAAGGTGTAACAGTTAGCTTTTCATTACTAAAATGAAATGTGTAAGGCAACCAACTTTCTTTTAATTTTTGTTGCTTTGTTTACTTTTTTACATTTTATTTAAGTTATACAAATTTCACATATTTCATATATAGAGATCCAGGAACATAGTGATACTTTCCATACCACTCTCACTCCCACCCATACTCCCAAACTTCTTCCTCTCCCCTCTCCTATTCCCTGTTCCATTCTATACAAAAATCTATTTTCAGCTAACTTTATACTCACAAAATTAACCACACACTAAGTAAAGTGTTCAACAAATAATGTGAAAATTAAAAAAAAAAAACACTCTTCTTCAAGTCAAGACAAGCACTGTTAAAAATCATCGCATCTCAAGGTGTCAATTTCACTCCACGGATTACCTGTTAGGTATTCTATTAGTTACCACAAACCAGGGAGAATATATGGTATGTGTTTTTTGGGAATTGGCTTACTTCACTAAGTGGAATTGTTTCCATTTACACCTATTTTGTTGCAAATGACAGGATTTCATTTTTTACCACTGTGCAGTATTCTATAGTGCATACATATAATAATTTCTTTATCCAGTCTTCATTTGATGGATATCTGGGTTGATTCCATACCTTAGCTATTGTGTTTTGAGCTGCAATAAACATGGGGGTTCAGATCACTCTTCATATGCTGAATTCTTTTCACTAGGGTAAACTCTCAGGAGTATGATTTCTGGGTCATATAGTATGCTTATTTTTAGCTTTCTAATACTTCCATACTGTCTTATACAGTGGCTGCACCAGTTTACATTCCCACAAAGAGTGGATTAGGGTACCTTTTTCCTCCACATCCTTGCCAGCATTTATTGTTTGTTGATTTCTGTATGAGAGCCATTCTAACTGGGGTGAGGTGAAACCTCATTGAGGTTTTTATTTTCATTACCCTGATGGCTTATGATTCTGAGCATTATTACATGATCTGTTGGCCATTTGAATTTCCTCTTTTGAAAAATGTCTGTTCAAGTCCTTTGCCTATTTCTAAACTGGGTTATTTGTTTTGTTGTTGTTGAATTTCTTGAGCTCTTTATAGATTCTGGATATTAAACATTTTCCAGTTGCATAGTTTGCTAATATTTTCTCCCATTATGCCAGTGTCTCTTCACTTTGCTGAATGTTTCTTTGCTCAAATGTCTACATGTATGTTTCTCTGCCAGTAGCAGTCTGTTTTGATTATAATTGCCCTCTAGTATATCTTAAAATCTAGTATCGTGATGCCTCTGGCTTTGTTTCTGTTGTATAAGATTGCTTGAGCTATTCAGGGTCTCTTATGTTTCCATATAAATTTTAGCATTGACTTTTCCAGATCTAAGAATGTTGTTGGTATTTAATTGGGATCACAGTGAGTCTATGAATTGCTTTTGGTAGTATGGACATTTTGATGATATTGATTCTTCAAATCCATGAATGTGAAATATTTTTCTTTTTTTGTGTCTTCTTCTATTTGTTTCTTTAATGTTTTGTAATTTTCATCATAGAGATCTTTGTCATCCTTGATTAAATGTATTCCAAGGTATTTAATTTTTTTCTTTCTAGGTATTGTCAATGGGATTGATCATAGAATCTCCTTCTCAGGTGGCACATTAATGATAGGATGGTCTGCTCCAGGCTAGGTGAAAATAGTGAGAAAAAAATGTGGAAGTGCATTCTCAGGGGAAAGTCAGAGGGAAAACTGCAGTGGAGATTCTGTAGAAGACGCAGAGATGCCATGGATCTGTGTGGAGGGTCCCGATGAGCAGCAATGGGCACAGACATAACGAATGACCCCAGCAGCCCGGAGCCAGAGAGAATTCCAGCCTTGGAGAGCAAGGTGATATCAGATTGCAGCAGCCCATACCATTGTTGAAATAGCAGGAGAGTGAGCTTAGCAGACTATATTGAATTTGAGTATGGCCCAGAGCCCTGGGAAAAACAGGGTGTTCTCTCACCCAGAGGAAAATGAAAGGGCACATCTATATATCCCCACCACCCCACAACTAGATGAGAGAGGGTGGGAAATAAGTAGGTAGCAGCTGCTGCAGGTGTTGTATGTGCATCGAGCAACTGGCGATGACAGTTGCCATCTTGTCAGCAGAGGCAAATACAAAAGTTCCAGTTGCATTAACCCAGAAAAGGGTGGGGAGAAGGAGCCATTCTGACATTAGTACCAGCTGCAGAGATTCTTGTATGGGCCCAGCATGATTGTGAAATGAGTAGGGCTGCAGCCAGTGGGTACTGTACACACATGTGATCCAGAGATTTTACCAGAGGGGAAAATCTGTGTTCCCCACTGACTTTGAGTTTGGCTGGAAGGATTGACAGGGGGGTTGGGCACTCACATATGATTGTGAGGTGCCCCCAGCCTCTCAAAATATCACAGGATCTGTTGCTTCAGGGCTCAAATCGCCTAGGTAGAGCACCCACAGGCATCTGACTGTGGGAACACCTCAACCTCTCTGTGGATGAGACAGGCTAGTGGGATGGAGTGGATCCTCTGTACTCCATGACTCTGGGAGCCCTAGTTGCTGGGACTGAAAAAATTCTGTAACTGCATGACAGGACACAGGGTGTGACTGGCTCTCTGGGCAAACACTGTGAGTGGCTCCACAGGCTCCTAGCTCGCTGATTACCTGGGTTAGGTCATTATAATGGGATCCATGCTCATGCTGAGGCCTGCACAGATCATTTGTGCATTTCATGCAGAAGCACAGATGAGTGTTGCACCCACTGAGGGTTAACACCTTGGCATTGATCACCTTGGAAGGGAGGAGGTGAGGGTGAGATTGCACCAACAGAAGTGACCATTCCCCCCTTCTATTAATAAGAGAAGATCTACCATGCACAACTTGGATGTCACCCTGGATACTCACCCAACCCTGGAGCACTGACCAGAGCTCCTTAGACACACCCAGCACAAACTTTCAGTATTCACCGAAAGAGCAGATATTCCACCAACTAAAAGGCATAGTTTAAAGATAAATGCCATCAGAGCAAAAAACACACAAATATCTCCAAAAATGCCTAAAAACAAACACAGAAATTCAAGGAACAAGATTATGGAAGACAACATGACGTCCTCCACACACACACACACACACACAAAAGCTCATAATAACACTTCAATATGAGAATGAGAAGATGAAGCGATTGAAGAAATGTCGGAAATGGAATTCAAAATGTCAGTCATAGGATTACTCAGAAGCAGTGAGAAATAAATCTATGAATTAAAGAAATTTATACATGACATGAATGAAAAATTTTCCTATAAAACTGAGATTTTAAAGAGAAATAAAACTGAAATATTAGAAATGAAGACTTGAGGCCTGCACCATGGCTCACTTGGCTAATCCTCTGCCTGCAGCGCTGACATCCTGGGTTCTAGTCCCGGTTGGGGCGCTGGATTCTGTCCCGGTTGCTCCTCTTCCATTCCAGCTCTCTGCTGTGGCCCAGGAAGGCAGTGGAGGATGGCCCAAATGCTTGGGCCCTGCGCCTGCATGGGAGACCAGGAGGAAGCACCTGGCTGCTGGCTTTGCATTGGCACAGCATGCTGGCTGTAGTGTGCTGGCCGTAGCGGCCATTCGGGGGGTGAACCAATGGAAGGAGGACCTTTGTCTCTCTCTCTCTCTCTCTCTCTCTCTCTCTCTCTCTCACTGTCTAACTCAGGCATGCCTGTCCAAAAAAAAAAAAGAAATGAAGACTTGAATAAATCAAATAAAATGTGGAATATGTGGATATCCTTAAAAACAGACATGGTGAGGCAAAAGAAAGTATACCTGAGCAAGAAGACAAACCTTTGGAAATTTTACAGACAAAAAAGAAAGCATTAGAAAACTTAAAAACATTTACTTATTTATGGTATACTATCAAATGACCAAACATATGGGTCTTAGGAGTTACTGAAGGTGTGGAAAGAGAGAACTGATTAGATAGCCTATTTAGTGAAATAATTACAGAAAACTTCCCTAATTTGGAGAAAGAAAGGGACGACAAGCACAAGTATTAGACTCCTAATAGACATGACCAGAAAAGAGCTTCACCATGACATATTCTAGTCTAACTTTCAACAGTAAACCATAAGGATTCTACAATATGCATGAGAGAAATGCTAAATTACTTTCATAGGATCTCCAATTAGACTCACAGCAGACTACTTACTAGAAACTCTAAAGGATAGAAAAGAATGGAGTGACATAGTTCAAGTTTGAAGAGAAAAAACTTAACCTAGAATACTGTACACTTCAAAGCTCCCATTTATGAATTAAGGTGAAATACAAACTTTGAATAACAAAGAGAAATTGGAAGAATTTGTCACCACTCTTCCAGCCTTACAAAAGATGTTTAAGGATGTGCTACACACAGAAAAACAGAAACGTTGTCATCACTATGAAAGAACTTGAAGGCAAAAAAATCGTGCAGTAAAAGTACAAAAGAAATCTAAATTAAGCAATAGGAATATTTATTGGAAAATGGTAGATCCAAGTTGTTACTTATCAATAATCGCCTTGAATGTAAATGGTCTCAACTCTCCAGTTAAAAGATACAGACTGGCTGAATGGACTGAAAAACAAAACCATCTATTTGATGCTTACAAGAAACACACCTCACCAACAAAGATACACACAGACTGGAATAAAAGGATGGAAAAAGATATTCCATGTTAATGGAAAGCAAAAGAGAGCATGTATAGCCATCCTAATTTTAGACAAAATAGACTTTAACACAAACACTGTTAAAAGAGACAAAAAAGAGCACTATCTAATGACTAAGGGATCAATTCAACAGGAAGATGTGGCTATAATAATAAACGTATATGCATCCAATTACAGGGCACCTGGGTATTTAACAGGAATGTTAATGGATGGAAAGGGTGATAAACTCTAATACAATAGTAACAGGGGAGTTCTACACCTCATTTTCATTAATAGACAGGTCAACTAGATGGAAAATCAACAAAGAAACAAGAGGGCTAATTGACACTATGGAACAAATGGACCTAACTTATATCTCCAGAACTTTTCATCCACATTTGCAGACTTCACATTCTTATCAGTGCATGGAAGTTTCTCTAGGGCGGATCATATTCTAGGCCATAAAGCAAGTCTTAGCAAATACAAAAAAGTCAACACCAGGCATCTTTTCTGACCACAATGGAATGAAGCTGAAAATAACTCAAGAATCTAGAAAAAGAATTTGCTAAAGTGGCAGGATATAACATTACCACACAAAAATCAATAGCTTTTTTATACACAGGCAAGTAATTTTTTTAAAAAAAAGTAAGAGATGTGTTTAGGTCACAGTTTGTGCAGTCAACAATAAAATCAAACAACCCTATTGGTTTGGTATTTGGTGAAGGCAGGAAAAAACAATTTTGGGGTACATGCAATAAAAGATCACGTGGTAAGCCAGGAAGCAGAGAAAGCAGCACAGCCCAACTCAAGCTGTTTTAACAACCCTCTCAAAAGAATTGATGAAATAATACAACAACAATTTTTCAAAGATACATCACCAATGACATAAAGACCCTCCCTCTATGGGACTGGCACTGTGGCATAGTAGGTTAAACCTTCACCTGTGGCACAGACATCCCATATGGGCATGAGTTCAATTCCCAGCTGCTGCACTTCTGATCCAGCTCCCTACTAATGGCCTGGAAAAGCAGTGGAATATGGTTCAGGTGCTTTTGTCTCTGCACCCATGATTGAGACCCAGAAGTTCCTGGCTCCTGGCTTTGGATAGGCCCAGCTCCAGCAGTAGCAACCATTTGGAGAGTGAACCAGAGGATGGAAGACCTCACTCTGTATTTGCTTCTCTCTGTCTGTAACTCTGCCTCTCAAACAATTAAATAAATCTCTGAAAAAAAGACTCACTTCTAGGCCCAAATTTTTAAAGATTCCATCACATTCCAAAAATGTCACCCTGAATACCAAGCCTTTTACACATATTCTTGGGGGATAATCCCACTAATATCCAAAGCAAAGTAGGAGGGTATAAACACCATTGTCAACATGTCAATCCATAGTTTTTCTCATTGCCTACTTGGAAAGTTCAAAAACCAAGTAATAGATATGGGAGGGTACATAATTCATTTATGTTGCTGTTCTGATAATTTTGCATTTAGCTTTTCAAACTCTAATTCAAGAAAGCTATAATATAAATCAATATAAATCACACAAACACCTAGCATTTCCAGACCTCTCATAAATAAGTTCTACTACCTTATAGTTCAAATTTATGCTTGCACTATATTTTCAAAGAAATTAAATTTCTTTTCCTTTTCTGCCCAATAAAGAACATAAATGCCCATCAACGGTAGACTGGATAAAGAAATTATGGGATATGTACTCTTTAGAATACTATACCGCAGTAAGAAACAACGAAATCCAGTCATTTGCAACAAAATGGAGGAATCTGGAACACATCATGCTGAGTGAAATAAGCCAGTCCCAAAGGGACAAATACCATATGTTCTCCCTGATCGGTGACAACTGACTGAACACCAAAAAGGAAACCTGTTGAAGTGAAAGGGACACTATGGGAAACGGTGACTTGATCAGCATAGCCCTGAATGTTAATGAACAACTTAATACATTATCCCTCTTAGTAGTTTTTTTGTCTGTTCTACTTAATATGACTGGTTTAATTCTGTAATTAATACACAGTTATTCTTAAGTGTTGAAATTTAACTGAAATGTGATCCCTGTTAAACATAAGAGTAGGAATAAGAGAGGGAAGAGATATATAATTTGGGACATGCTCAAGCTGACTTGCCCCAAATGGTAGAGTTAGAAACATACCAGAAGACTCCAATTTAATCCCATCAAGGTGGCATGTACCAATGCCATCTCACCAGTCCAAGTGATCAATTTCAGTTCGCAATTGATCATAATGAAAGGACTAAGAGTCAAAGGGAGCACATAAGCAAGTCTAGTACCTGCTAACACTAACCGATAGAATAAATAAAGGGGAGAGTGATCCAACATGGGAAGTGAGATACTCAGCAGACTCATAGAATGGCAGATGCCCTAAATAGCACTCTGGCCTCAGAATCAGCCCTAAAGGCATTACGATCTGGCTGAAAAGCCCATGAGAGTATTTCAGGCATGGAAAGCCAAGACACTCTGGAAAAAGATCTCTGTGAGTGAGATCCCAGTGGAAAGAACAGGCCTTCAAAGAAGGAGGTACCTTTCTCTGAAGGGAGGAGAGAACCTCCACTTTGACTATGACCTTGTCTAAACAAGATAAGAGTCGGAGAACTCAAGGGGCTTCCATAGCCTTGGAAACTCATGACTGGAGCATAGGGAGATTACTGATGCCATAGACAGGAGTGTCAATTGGTAAAGTCAACAACAGGAGTCACTGTGCACTTACTCCTCATGTAGGATCTCTGTCCTTAATGTGCTATGCATTGAGATTTAATGCTATAACGAGTACTCAAATAATATATTTCACTTTGTGTTTCTATGGGGGTGCAAACTGTTGAAATCTTTACTTAATGCATACTAAACTGATCCTCTGTAAAAAAAAAAAAAGAAAAGAAAAGAAAAGAAAAGAAACTATCAACTCCCAACTTGACTCTCACTGGGATTAAACATGACAATAGGTCTGATCTGATTTCATCATCATTAAAAAAAATCATCTATTATTTTTCACTTTATGTTTCTGTGTGGGAGCAAACTGTTGAAATCCTTACTTAATGTATACTAAGCTGATCTTCTGTATATTAAGATAATCGAAAATGAATCTTGATGTGAATGGAAGGGGAGAGGGAGTGGGAAAGGGGAGGGTTGTGGGTGGGAGGGACGGTATGGGGGGGAAGCCATAGTAATCCACTATTCGTACTTTGGAAACGTATATTCATTAAATAAAAGTTAAAAAAAAAAGAAGGGAAAAAAAAAGAACATATTCTTAGAGGTAGTATTCTAAGTGAATGAGTAACATTATAACTAAAATGAAATTTACATAGAAATGATAAAAAAGATTCTGGACATTCTATCTGGTGACAGTTTCCATTCTGAAGCTCTCCTTGCATTCAGTTACATGTTGAAAGGACTTTGTTTCATTGATTACACGGTGACTCCATCATTGGATCCTTAAAGTCATAAATAGCTTTAACATCTTTTAACATTTTTATCCTTGAAATTAAGAAGCTCCTGACAACTCTGGATATGAGAACTTTGTGCCAATTGAATTAATGGCATCTTGAGAAGATTATCTGAAATCAGAAAACTTATACTCTTCATTATACTTAATTGCCGATCATTTAATAGCTAAGTCTTGCCACAGAACCATGAATGAGGTCATTTCCTGAGGATTAACTTGTATGAAATCCAGAAAGAGGAATGTGCACAGAATTCCATGTAACCTGGAATACTATGTTCAGACACCTGGCCAGAGAGACAGTCTGAGGTGAGGCTGCACCTGGAGCTAGGATAGGTGGCACACAATCCTGGGGCCAAGCCAGTCAAATGAGTTCCACACAGCATCCCTATCATCAATATTCTCAACGTCATACATCTCTTTAATTGTTTAAACATAGCTTATATGTAACTCAATTGCAACAAATGTTTTGAATTAAAGTCTAGATCCACTAGCTGGACACTTTCTAAGTCAGTCTGTTGTTGCTTTTGTTTTCTATTTTCTGTTCTTAAAAAGTGTGTGATTCTTAAAATACTTAAGAATAAATTAAATGAAAACTCTAAAAATGTGAAGTTTTGAAGTTGTGTGATGTTGCTTTCTTGACTTTAATTCTACTTTAGCAACTTGCACTTACAGTGAAAAGCATGAGTACTTCCTAATGCAACTAAATTATTTTGGAAGAAAATATATTTGGAAGAAAATATGGATGATTTTGAGTCTGATTGTCAGGCAAATATGATCTTACTTGGCTGGATTTAAAATAGTAAGATGACTTCTAGGCAAAACAGAAAATGAAAAGAGAAAGTGTTGCCCTCAACTCTTGGGATATTAATATCCTGTGTACATTGCTGATAATAGATTTGCTTCCATTCCTGTGTAAGAGATATTTCTTAACCTGAGGACATACGTTCAAAACAATCATGTAATAACATCTCATACTCACTAAACCAGTAGCTCCAAACTGAAGTTGGTGGATCGTCTCCAAAAAACCAACACCGCCAGAAGAAGCCTTCATGATGGTATATAACGGATATTTCCTCATAGTTTCTCAAATCTTCATCATACTATGAAATAAAATATTCGTTTTTTGAAATTCTGGCTCCACAAGTGAAATCATGTTTTGCATGGAATTCTACAACATACTGAGGAGATACTATTTATCTGCAGAGTGGGAAATGCATTTATAGGATACACTGCCTGGCATTTATTTTGTAATAAATAGTCCTCAAATAAGTACTCCTTAAATTTTAATGTACACAACCAGAGGCCTTGCTGAACCATACATTCTGGTTTGTTATACACAGATGGAGACCAAAATCCTTCATTTCTAACAAGCTCTCAAGTGATTCCATTTCTGCTGTTTGGTGGATTATATTTGAAGTGGCAAAACAATATTGCTCCAAAATAGAGTAGAATATGTTGATATGTTTTAATGTTTGATGGTGTATATGTAGGGAATCATTATAATATTCCTTCTATTATTGTATGTTTGAATTTTCATAATAAAAAGTTTTAAATAGTGAATTTAAAGTAAATAATAAGTGCAGTAGGCTCAATATATATCTTAAAAGTTCATTGAAAATAGGTATAATGAAAAAATACGCAAATATTTTAAAATGATTGTACCACAAAAAACTTACCTTATAATTCGATTGTTCACACAAACTTTTTGAAGTATCCTCATATATATATTTAAATGACTGGCTACCTAATCATCAATTTAAATGGAAAACATAAGTTTCAAATACTCCTAGTTGCAGAAGGACTCAAGAAAGAGCCCAATGACTTTGTGCAATATAACTGAAGTATTGGTGCTTTATAAAGGATAATATCATTTAACAAAGTGCCCTCCGAAGGTATATATAAATACAACATAAATTTTTGTTCTTCTTAGGTGTTATATAATACCCCCCTTTGAGAATAATCTGCTGCTGCACCTACCGCTGCACCATAATTTGAGTTAAAAATTACAGCAAGGCCTTTTGCCATTCAGTCAGTCAATTGAGACCAGAAGTGGGATCATTTCTACTGCTTATTTAGACTAAGCTTGACCTGACCAAATATCTATACAGAAAAAAATTCCAACCAAGACATCTCCACTGCCTTAAATATTTCAAATTGCTGTGACTGAGACAATCAGATTTGAAAAGTCAAGGCTTGTTTATTCCAAATAACTTATATAAGATGAGATTGACTAACAGAAAGCCTAATCTCCAAGATATATATTTTAGTCTCTGATTTTTTTTTATTTTTACAAATATTTTTATACTTTTTAAGACTCACATTTTTGATTAATGATAATTGTTCACATTTATGGGATGCAATATGACATTTCAATATATGAATGCAATGTGTACTGATCAAATGTGGATAATTAATGTTTTTATCTCTCCTTGTCATTACATTATGATTGGATTATGGAGCTCCCTCTATTTTCTAAGAAATCTGAAGTTATTATAAACACCTACTGGCTGTGTAACACTAGGAAATTATTCCTTCTATTATTTGGTACCCATCATACAAACTCCCTTAACCTACACCCTCACTCATCTCAACATCTAATAACCACTATTATAAATTCATATCAATATTTTAGATTACATATGTGAGGGAGAACATGGATATTTGTCTCTCCATGTCTGGCTTATATCAGTTCTGATAATATCCTCAAGTTGCATTCATTTTGTTGCAAATAACAGGATATCATTTTTCTTTTTTTTTAACTTTTATTTAATGAATGTAAATTTCCAAAGTACGGCTTATGGATTACAATGGCTTCCCCCCCATATTGTCTCTCCCACCCGCATCCCTCCCCTTTCCCACTCTCTCTCCCCTTCCATTCACATGAGGATTCATTTTCAATTCTCTTTATATACAGAAGATCAGTTTAGCATCCATTAAGTAAAGATTTCAACAGTTTGCACCCCCATAGAAACACAAAGCGAAATATACTGTTTGAGTACTCATTATAGCATTAAGTCTCAATGTACAGCACATTAAGGACAGAGATCCTACATGAGGAGTAAGTGCACAGTGACTCCTGTTGTTGACTTTACAAATTGACACTCCTGTTTATGGCATCAGTAATCACCCTATGCACCAGTCATGAGTTTCCAAGGCTATGGAAGCCCCTTGAGTTCTCCGACTCTTATCTTGTTTAGACAAGGTCATAGTCAAAGTGGAGCTTCTCTCCTCCCTTCAGAGAAAGGTACCTCCTTCTTTGAAGGCCTGTTCTTTCCACTGGGATCTCACTCACAGAGATCTTTCATTTAGTTTTGTTTTTTTTTTTTTTTTTTTTTTTTTTTTTTTTTTTTTTGCCAGAGTGTCTTGGCTTTCCATGCCTGAAATACTCTTATGGGCTTTTCAGCCAGATCGGAATGCCTTTAGGGCTGATTCTGAGGCCAGAGTGCTGTTTAGGACATCCACCATTCTATGAGTCTGCTGAGTATCTCACTTCCCATGTTGGATCACTCTCCCTTTTATTTATTCTATCAGTTAGTATTAGCAGGTACTAGACTTGTTTATGTGCTTCCTTTGACTCTTAGTCCTTTCATTATGATCAATTGTGAACTGAAATTGATCACTTGGACTGGTGAGATGGCATTGGTACATGCCACCTTGATGGGATTAAATATTATTCATGGCTGAATAATATTCTATTACATATGTATACCACATTTTCTTTATGCATAAGTTGATGGACATCTTGGCTGATTTCATAAAGGGCATATTTTAAGATCATTTTTATTATTTTCAAGTACATAGTTATTTAAACTATACTTTTTTTAAGAAATATTTTTATTTGACAGATAGAGTTAGACAGAGAGAGATAGAGAGAAAGGTCTTCCTTCCACTGGTTCAACCCCAAATGGCTGCTACAGCCGGCGCTGCACCAATCCGAAGCCAGGAGCCAGGTGCTTCCTCTTGGTCTCCCATGCGGGTACAGGGCCCAAGCACTTGGGCCATCCTCCACTGCCTTCCCCAGCCACAGCAGAGAGCTGGACTGGAAGAAGAGCAACCAGGACTAGAACCTGGCATCCATATGGGATGCTGGTGCCACAGGCGTAGGATTGACCAAGTGAGCCACGGCACCAGCCCCTAAACTATACTTTTAAAATGCATTATCTACTAGAAGTTCTTAGAAAGCTCAATTGAATTAATAGCATATTTTCTAATGTTAATTGGTGCTTCCAAATTTTTGTGGGGATTCAATAGATTCTACCCTTATATCATCTAAATATGATTTATGAATACTGTGTATTCTTTTAATTTGCAGTGTGTAGTATTATAGTTTCAATAATAGTTTGGATGTCCTAAAAATTTCCATGTATTGGTTAATTCTCAAAGTCTCAAATTAATGATTAATGGATTACATTTAATAGTTAATTGATGAAAGTTAGAAACTTGATCTAATATGTTATTTAAGATGTGCGCTCAGTGGGAGGTCTTCAGTTCATTGAGAGAAACCCTCAGAAATTAGGTTCTCACCAAAAGGTTGGTTGCTTATAAGTGCTTAGTGGGCATAGCTTCTCTCACTCCCTTGCTGGCTCTCTCACTTTCTCTCTCTCTCTCTCTCTCTCTCTCTCTCTCTCTGCTTTCTGGTTCACCATATGATTCCCAGTTCCCGTACCAGTCCACCATCCACCACCCTCATCATACTTCAGACCAAAGAGACTCTGTGATTTTGTACTGTTAGCCTCCAAAACCATAAGCCAAAATAAACCTTCCTTCTTCCTAAGTAGCTTCTCTTGTATATTGTAAATTGTCACAAAAGCTGGCATAGCTATTAAGGAACTTTATGTATTAAAATAATGCTGGGGAATGCATTTATCATAATGGTTATCCTATATCAGAGTGCCTGTGTGCAAGACCCGGCTCCACTCATGATTCCAATTTCAGCTAATGCACTCCCTGAGAGGCAACAGGTAATGGCTCAAGTAGCTGGGTCCCTGTCACCCACACTGGAGATCTGGATTGAGTTTCTAGCTCCCAATTTCATTGTTCATCAGCCCCAGTTGTTGCAATTATTTGTGGAGGGAACCAGGGGGTGGGGCAATCTCTGTATCTCTGCATCTCTCTGCTTTCAAAATGAAATGCTAATTATTTGATTAAAATGCTGGAAACTGCAGCATAGCTCTGTCTTATTCATAGTAGTGGAAGCCAAACTAATGTGTTTATGATTTATGTATTTGGTCAATGTAGAGATAGTTTTTAATACTTCTTTTGATCTCCTGACTATGTAATGGGTATATTCTCCCATCTTCAGTTTCCATATATGTACTTTTGTGACATAGTAAAGACCATGTATACGTTAAGAACTGTAGGGAGTGGTGCTGTGGCATAGTAGGCTAAGCCTCTGACTGCAGTGCCAGCATTCCATAAGGGCGCCAGTTTGTATCCTGGCTGCTCCACTTCTGATCCAGCTCTCTGCTATGGCCTGGGAAAGCCCTTGGGCCTCTGTACCCACGTGGGAGACCCAGAAGAAACTCCTTGTTCCCGGTTTTGAATTGGCCCAGCTTCAGCCGTTGCAACTATTTGGAGAGTGAACCAGCGGATGAAAGACCTTTCTCTCTGTCTTTCCCTCTCTGTCTGTAACTCTACCTCTCAAATAAATAAAATAGTTTTAAAAAATATAAGAATGGTAGAAATGTTGGATACTAGACCCAGTTTTATTAACTAAACTCTCCTAGTAGTGAATGCCAAGAAATGATTAAAAAAAAAAAAACAACTTCTGTAAGTAATTATACAGAACGTGGGAGATTGAGAACTCTTGAGCTCAACAATGACCACACATGAAAGCAGTTACACATGAAACTTGTCAATTGTTCCATTTGCTAGCATCTGTGATTAACTGTGTAATATGAGAGAATATGGGTGACAACAGCTAACCAACACAAGATAAGGAATTAGTTTTGGATCAACTTTTTTTTTGTATTTCTGCACTTCAATTATTCTTTTTTTTTAATATTTTTTTTTATTTGAGAGGTAGAGTTACAGAAAGAGAGAGGGAAAGAAAGAGAGAAAAGTCTTCAACCCACTGGTTCACTCCCCAAATAACCACAATGGCCAGAGCTGAGCCTATCTGAAGCCAAGAGCCAGGAGCCAGGAGCCAGGAGCCAGAAGTTTTTCCGGGTCTCCCACATGGGTGCAGGGGCCCAAGGACTTGGGCCGTCTTCCACTGTTTTCCCAGGCCACAGCAGAGAGCTGGATCAGAAGAGAAGCAGCAAGGACTTGAACTGGCACCATTATGGGATGCTGATACCTCAGGCAATAGCTTTACCTGCTATGCCACAGAGCTGGCCACAGAGCTGGCCCCTTCAATTATTCTTGCATGAAACAACTATGATCTATTCTGGGCACAAGTAAAAGTTGCGATGTATAACATCATGGCTTCATATTGTTTTCTGTTCTCTCCATGTGAGTCTAGCACTAACTTCTCATTCTACGTAATTCCATACTAGAAAACAGAAGTAATTACACTAAACTCTAATCAAGTTTTTCTTATTCATCATTTTCACTAATCTCTTATTTCTACTAAGGATCATTCTTAATAGTATTCTTAATAAAGAAACAGTACAGAAAGGGTCCAGAGTAATAATTACCATTATCATCAATTATATTTTAGATTGTTATTTAGATATTTGCTAACTTAAGCAATAATTTAGTGTCTTCTTGGTAACTTGACATCAATATTTGTTGAAAAATATTCCATGAATCTGATTTCTACAAATTATGTCTATGAAATCCACAGATATGCTTATTTTTCTCTTACAGTAAATATGCTTTTTTAAAGATTTAATTTATTTATTTGAAAAACAAGTTACAGAGAGGCAGAGGCAGAAAGAGAGAGAAAGGTCTTCCATCCGCTTGTTCACTCGCCAGATGGCCGCAATGGCTGAAGTTATACCGATCAGAAGCCAGAGCCAGTAGCTTCTTCCAGGTTTCCTATGTGGGTGCATGGGCCTCAGGACTTGGGCCATCTTCCACTGCTTTCCCAGGCCATAGCAGAAAGCTGGATCAGAAGTGGAGCAGCCGGGACTCGTACCAGCACCCATATAGGATGCCGGCACTATAGGAGGCAGCTTTACCCACCACGCCACATCGCTGGCCCCTACAAATACTTTTAATGATTGAAAATTGCCTTTACTCAAATGAATTATTACAGGGAAAATAGAATTGTTAATAAATTTATTTGTTAATAATCATTTACTATTCATAGGATATTAGCTCTGGATATGATCTTTGCTTCTTACATACGGGTGGCAAATATGGTATATATATCATAAACAAATGAAATCATCAGAAAATAGTGGAAAGAATACTGGATTGAAAGAGGGGAAAATCCTGTTTTAGGTACTGTCCCATCCATAAGTTTTGAGAACTTTAAGAGCCCCACTTTCTCAAATGTCAATTAATTATCTGATCTGTAAAATTAATTCAGTAAATTTTCACTAAAAGCCAACCATATTTGTAAGTATTAGTATCAACTGTGTAATGTAAAGGGCACTGGATGGGGAGTGAAGTGAATGGTGCTTATTAAAGCTTGGACTATATGATTTCTGTAATCACTTTCAGTTGTAACATTCTAGGATTCTATTTATTGCCCACAGTACTATTCATAGAAGTCATATATATGTAATAATATATGTAAACTGTATAGGTAGCAGCCTAAGTAATTAATATCATAGATGCCAGGATGGTACCCAATTAGAAAATCTGCCACTAGAAATGTATCCCTTTGGAGCCAGCGTGGTGGCATAGCAGGTAATGCTGCCACCTGCAACACCAGCATATAGGCTCTGGTTCAGGGCCTGGCTTCTTCAGTTCCAATCCATCTCTCCGCTAATGGCCCAAGAAAAGCAGTGGAAGATGGTCTAAGTGTTTGGGCACCTGCACCCACATGAGAGACCCAGATGAAGCTCCTGGCTTCTGGCTTTGGCTTGGCCCAGGAGTGGCCGTTGTGGTCAGCTGATGACTGAACCAGCAAATGAAACATCTCTCTCTATCCCTGTATCTTCCCCTCTCTGCATAGCTCTGACTTCCAAATAAATAAATACCCAAAAGGAGAAATGTATCCCTTTGATCATTAGAAGGCAAACACTGCTGAGAGTGGTACCACCTTAAGACTAAACCATCATCTACACGTTTATGAAAGTTTTAACCAGTAGAAGTTTTTAAAATAATAATGGGTGGGATATAAAGAGCATACATTAGTTAAGAACTGAAGCAATGGAAGCCTTCATGAAATGGAAAATGGCATACGAAACAAAAAATGATGGCGGAGAGAAAACTTTAGCCAACCTCTGAATTTTCTGAGAACCTAAATCAGCACTTCCACACTCCTCACACAGAATAGTCCAGAGAATTTTAGCATGAGCTGTCATCGCCATCTAACTCTCAAAAATCGATTTTGTCTTCAGGGAAGCAATAGCTTTTCTGCTGTAGTGGAGAATTGCTTCAAAGAGTAAATCTTGTTTTTTCTGCATGAAGATGTTACAAAGATTAGTCAATACTAAGTGATGAGTGTAGTTTTGTAATATGTTTATATTTCACTTCCCTGACATCGAAGTTTGAGAAAAGTCATTGGTTCAGAAGTGAACTTTCCCATAAAACTTCTATTCTTACTGAAATAAAGTTGTAACAAAAGAAAATCAAAAGTAACTTTGAGCCATTCTGAAAGAGATATAATGCTTCTTCATAAGAGGCCATCTAAAGAAATGTAATGCTTAAGTTCATTAATAGATAAAATATTTTGCCTTACATCTCTACATTAGCCTTTTTTGTTGGTATAGATATTGATATTGATATGGATATAGATACAGATTTACACGTATATTTCAAGCCTTAGCTTTAAATGTTAAAATAACTAAAAACAAAATCACATCAAGGAAAACATTTTGCAGGATAATAATCCAGATTACCAGGTTTTAATATGTGAAACTAACATGCCTGGCAAATAAACCTGCAACAATATTTATTCAAGCTTTATAAGGTTCAAGTCCCACTTCTTATACTAGTCTTTCCTAAGACATTTATCCTGTGTTCTACATGTCCAAGCTACAAATCAACTCTGAAAAATAGTCACTAAATTTAAAAATAAAACTTACTAAAATTAAAACCAAAAAAAAATCATCTTACACTCCAGAATGTCAATTTTCTAAAATGCAGATTTATTTTATGGGAAATTGTTGAAATCCCATATTTTCTAAAAACTGCATTAGATTTCTGTTTACCTCATCTTCAGTGTCCAAAGTTCCATTGTTAGTATCAAAACTTTCACAGGTCTCCGTTGCAAGTAACCAATATTCTGTTCCAAATGCTACAAGAAACAGAATAATGCCAATAGCACCAATCATTCCTGCTGTGAGAGCAGCAATTCCAGTCTTCATGATAGAACTGGCAGATTTTATTTTTTTTTTGCTAAAATTGCATGCAAAAGAAGCACTTAAATGACCAATTGCTACAGCACGGTCTGTGGGTCCCAAGAGAAGGCACTATTTTAAGACTAGGATTAACATCTTTTTGTGACTGGTCTAGGTTTCACTGGACTGTGGGAGAAGAGCTATTAAAAGCAAATGACCTGGTTCAGTTTAGCCACTGGGCTATACACCACAAACATGCTCCAAAGTTTCCCTCTTCCTTTCCCTCTCCTCAATTTCACAAACTAACTCTAGAAAATAGAAAAGAGAAAAATATAATAGTATCTTTTGTAATGATATCTATAATGGGAGTAAGTGGCTACTTGGAGTCAGGATTACAAATTATTGTGATTATTATTCAATAACTTACATTAAATCTCATTCAGTAAAACCTTCCACAAAACAAAATGTTAATGTTTAACAAAATGTTAAGCACAGCTCTTACAGACTAGTCTTTAAGACTTGGCAGAGAAGCTGTAAGAACTCTTTTTTACAAAGGATGTAAAACTGTAATTTTTCACAATTCCTAAATGAGACTGGTTACCATTTCTTGCGTCTTAGACGTCATGATCAAACTAAGGGTTGGTGCAAGAATTATCCTAGGAAATTATCCAAAAATACATGTACACCAAAAAATTATTTGTTTAATCAGCTTAATACATTTAGAAAAAGAGACTTCATAGACAGTTTGTTGGATCAGAGGTGACTTGTTTAAATGAGAGTGGAAAACTGAGTGGTGGTATATTGTTATGTTAAATGAGTGATCTTTACAGCTTGGATTTAAATCTCATTTACTCTATTTACTAGCTTATGACTTTGAACAAGTCTCTAAATTTCAGTTTTTACACCGTTAAAGTGGTGATGACAGCAATATCTAACTTTTAAGTTTGTTGTTAAGGTAAAACACAAAACATAATGCCTGGCACATCATATGAAACAATGCATCTTTTTTTGAGCACCTTCTTTGTAAACATTTCTGTGTAAGTCCTCTGGATACAAAAAAAAAAGCATAGGATATGAAGTCTGTCCTTGTGGAAACTATTATTGAATAGGAAAAAAAGTACATATTTGGGTCAAATAAAATAATATAGATTATACAATCAAGCATAAAAATTTATTAGCTGAGAGAATGTAAGGTTTGTTGCATACTGGTTACTAAGTATTATGCGATGTTTTATGAAGAATATAATGTTATATAAGACATAATCCTTTATATTAATAGGGGCTATTTTACATAGAGTAAGAGAGTAGGAGAGAGAGAGAGAGAGAGAGAGAGAGAGAAATGTGATATATGGTTCAAAGAATGTTACAGTAGAAACAAGGACCATGAAGGGTTTGGACAGATGGTAGAGACAGGGATGACAGGTGGAGGGACTTGAAGTGCCTGTCTCAGGAAGATAGACTTTGTTTGACTGCCCTGGAGGGCTTTCTACCAAGCCTGGATCCCTTGTATCATATAAAGGGTACAGACACCTCCCCAAATCCTTCAGACTGGCTGACTGAATGCATTATTCTTTAACTGAGTGAAATGCAGCTGGAAAAGCCACACAAAGAACACAATCCAAATATCCTCCATTTGGCAAAGCGCCTGCTGGTACCAGGCCAGGAGAACAAGTTTGTATGAGATTTATTTCCCCTCCTTGTTTTTCAAGGAGGTTATCAGTGGAAGCATTAAAGTAAAAGAATCCTATGAACATTTTCCTTGAAAGAAGATTACAATCATCTTTATTCCCAAGGGTATCTTCAAGCTCTAAGTTTAAGTATCCCAGGATAAAGCTAATGTATATAGCAGCAAAGAGGCCCATAAATCAACCATGAACTAGACTTTTCTGTAGGTGAGCATGTTCTGTCACAGGAAAGTTACCCATTGGTTTTTATAAAAAGAAGTTGTATCAGTGACAAGGAGCTGATAACTAAAATAAGAAAACAAGGCATAGGTAACTGGAAGCTTGTGAAGAATTATATAGTGATAACTGATGTCTCTCAAGCTTTAGAAGCTAAAAAGTGTTGTCACTGTTAAAGTTAAAACAATAACATTTATCTGACCACTAAGTATTTCAAAAAGAAGCACCTGTTAATATGGATTCAACATTCTGTTTTCAATTTACACTGCTACCAGAGTGATAGCTTCCTCTTATCAAAATCAATTGTACCACCCATCACCTCTTTCAATTGTCTTCAAAATAAGTAACATTTCATGAGAAGATGCATTCAGTCCTTAAAGAAACACAGGACAAAACCTTAGTTAATTGCATACCAATATATAGCAAGTGAATGATGTCTTAAAATTAGCTGCTGTATTGTTATTCATTAGCTACATATAAAATGTAGTGTTACCAATCAACTATATAATAAACTCATTTTAACTATTTCTGTTTAATCAGTATATGTGGTATACTTTTACTGAAGAATCATATTAAACTTTGTTAACATTTTGACATCATTGGAGATATAGGTATTAAAGGGAGAGAATGATCCATCATGGGAAGCAGGATACACAGCAGACTCACAGAATGGCAGATGTCCTAAATAGCACTCCGGCCTCAGAATCAGCCCTTAAGGCATTCGAATATGGCTGAAGAGCCCATGAGAGTATTTTAGGCATGGAAAGCCAAGACACTCTGGCAAAAAAAAAAAGACCTAAATGAAAGATCTCTGCAAGTGAGATCCCAGTGGAAAGAACGGGCCATCAAAGAAGGAGGTACCTTTCTCTGAAGGGAGGAGAGAACTTCCACTTTGACTATGACCCTGTCGGAATAAGATCGAAGTCGCCGATCTCAAAAGGCTTCCATAGACTTGGCAACTCATGACTAGAGCCTAGGGAGATTACTGACGCCATAAACAAGAGTGTCAATTTGTTAAGTCAACAACAGGAGTCACTGTGTACTTACTTCTCATGCGGGATCTGTCCTTAATGTGTTGTCCAATGTGAAGTAATGCTATAACTAGTACTGAAACAGTATTTTACACTTTGTATTTCTGTGTGGGTGCAAACTGATGAAATCTTTACCTAATATATACAAAATCGATCTTCTGTATATAAAGATATTTGAAAATGAATCTTGATGTGAATGCAATAGGAGAGGGAGCAGGAGATGGGAGGGGTGCGAGTGGGAGGGAAATTATGGGGGGAAGCCATTGTAACCCACAAACTGTACTTTGGAAATTTATATTTATTAAATAAAAAATAAAAATAAAAAATTATCATTTTATGGACAGTTATGGACACTGTTTTCTAAGTGAGAAATAATAGGACTATCAACCTGGATATTTATGAACTGAATTCTGTTTCAAAAATTTGAATGACTTGTTTCCTTTACAATAACATGAAGATTGGAATACAGTTTGGAGATTCCCCCAGAAACCTGAATATAGCCTTACTATACAACCCAGCCATCCCACTCCTAGGAATTTACCCAAGGGAAATTAAATTGGCAAATAAGAGACCTATCTGAACCTCAGTGTTTATTGCAGCTCAATTCACAATAGCTAAGACATGGAATCAACCTAACTGCCCATCAACAGAAGACTGCATAAAGAAATTATGGGATATGTCCTCTATAGAATACTATACAGCAGTAAAAAAAATGAAATCCAGTCATTTGCAACAAAATGGAGAAATCTGGAAAACATCAGAAAACAATAGGCTGGGTGAAATAAGCCAGTCCCAAAGGGACAAATAACATATGTTCTCCCTGATCGGTGACAACTAACTGAGCACCTAAAAGGAAATGTGTAGAAGTGAAACTGACACAATGAGAAACAATGACCTGATAAGCCCTTGTCTTGACTGTTGAGGAATAGCTTTCTATTTTATTTTTTTTAGTATTTTCTTTTTCTACCTTAATACCATTGGTTGAACTCTTTAATTAACACACGATTATTCTTAGGTGTTTAAATTTAACTGAAAATTGATCCCTGTTAAAAATAAGAGTGGCAGCCGGCGTCACAGCTCAATTGGCTAAACCTCCGCCTGCGGTGCCAGCACCCCGGGTTCTAGTCCCAATTGGGGAACCAGATTCTGTCCTGGTTGTTCCTCTTCCAGTACAGCTCTCTGCTGTGGCCTGGGAAGGCAGTGGAGGATGGCCCAAGTGCTTGGGCCCTGCACCTGCATGGGAGACCAAGAGGAAGCACCTGGCTCCTGGCTTCAGATCACTGCAGCACACCAGCCGTAGCAGCCATTTGTGGGGTAAACCAACAGAAGGAAGACCTTTCTCTCTGTCTGTCTCTCTCTGTCTCTCTCTCTCTCTCATTAACTCCACCTGTCAAAAAAAAAATAAGAATGGCAATAAGAGAGGGAGGTGATGTTATAGTTCAGCACACACCCATTCAGACTTACCCCTAAACAGTAGAGCTAGAAACGTGCCATGGGACTCTAAACCCATTAAGTTGGCATGTACCAATGCCATCTTACTAGTTAAAGTGATCAATTTAAGTTCATAATTGATCATAAAGACAGGATTAAGTGTCAAAGGGGTCGCATAAATAAGACCAGTGTCCGCTAATAATAATTGATAGAATTAAAAAGGAGAGGCCGGCGCCGCAGCTCACTAGGGTAATCCTCCACCTGCAGTGCCAGCACCGCAGGTTCTAGTCCTGGTTGGGGCGCCAGATTCTGTCCCAGTTGCTCCTCTTCCAGGCCAGCTCTCTGCTATGGCCCGGGAGTGCAGTGGAGGATGGCCCAGGTCCTTGGGCCCTACACCCACATGGAGACCAGGAGGAGGCACCTGGCTCCTGGCTTCGATGGGTTCAGCGCGCCAGCCGCAATGTGCCGGCTGTAGTGGCCACTTGGGGGGTGAACCAACAGAAAAAGGAAGACCTTTCTCTTTGTCTCTCTCTCTCTCACTGTCTAACTCTGCCTGTCAAAAAAAAAAAGTTGAATTCTGATATTTAATTCACCCTTGATAAAAGTAATTGCTACTTAAATTGATTCATAACTATTCATTTTGTAAACTGCTTTAAGTTTTGAATTTAAAATATTTTTCTATATTTAGAAAGAAAAGATTAAGAGTGTTTTTTATATTTTATATGCAATATTTATAATTTTAGTCTATACTTGGTTTTTACAATATGTCATACAGATTTTGAACAGTTGGAGATTTATCCAACACACTGATACATGTGGGAATAAAATACTAAAATTCCAACTACATAGTACCAGCTGTACTTCTTTGTCTACATATGCAGAAACTGATTTCCAGTATGTTATATCAGAAATGGAATTACACCTGTACTCTCAAAATTTTCTTTCTGACCCATTGTCTTACTGTCTTTGACAGTGCCCTCTGCTAAAACATTAAGTACTAAAATTTCATATTTTCCCAAATGTTATCTTATAGTTTATCTTATGATGTTACAAATAACCGTTTATCACTTCTTATTAAAAATCTTTTTTGATCATATGAGGTTGAGTAATATTTTAATAATACAACTCCTTGTGAGCTGTTAATTTTCCTATTTCTCCACTGTAAAATATACAGACAAACCGTGTTGTATGTAAAGAGAGAAGGTTAATATACAGACAAACCTAATTCCGTTCTCCATTATCTTCATGGAAAATAGATATGTTATTTATTAGTGCAGGTAGAGACAAGAAGCGTATTTTAAAAATAAAATCCTTTTCTTGAGTTAGTTTTCTCTTCAAAAGCAACTTATCAGCAATCATAAATCATTTACCAAAAGCTGCTAGGTCAATTCTTTAGCCAGCTAGAAATCTGATTCCCAAAATGCAATAAAAATGGCTATAGAGGTGATAAAAGTTCATTTTCTGGTTATAACCAAATGGACAAAGGGATCTGGGCTATGGAATCAAGCTTAAGACAAAATTATCAAAATTAAATTAAGATAAAGTATTTTGGAAAATGGTAGGTATTAGTTGACACGTTATATTTATATTACTTAAGAATAATATTGCTTTTTATCATAAGAAGTGTCATGATTTAAATGTATTAAATTATTTAAAAGCAAAAATAGTAATCAGGTTAAGTCCAGTAAGTTTATCTACAGTAATCTCCAGCAGGAAACATGAATTAGAAAAGCAATGAAGCCAAGGCTCAGAACAGTTCTTTCTTTCCAACTAAGCGAGTTTATGGATGAGCTGCACTAATGCGATGAGCTCAAGATAAAACTGACAATCTCATGCTCCACATACAATCACACTGTGTTCCACACACATAGACTATATTAACAACAGTCAAGAATCTGTAACTGTAGACATAATAATGATTTTTTACCTTCAAAGGATAATATTAATATTTTAATACAGCAAACAAATCGTATACACAGCTACAGAACAGCAATTTTTTATAGACATTGTGTCCTTTTGAAGCATCATAAATCATTTCAGCTGAGTGTGATGTTTTGGCATGAACAGACCCATTTCCTTAACATTATAAATATAAACAAAGAAATCTCCCCAGCCACCAATTTATTTTGAGCTTTTTATATTCTTCACAATTTTTTAAGATTCAGGCATTGAAAATGTTCCAAATAAAGCATTATCTTTCTAAATAAGCTTCTGATAAACACTAGCATATGATTTGACTACATGATACCAAAGTACAGAAATTCAGGCTCACATTTAAGCTGAATTAATTATACACTCCTGGTGATGAGAGGCAGTGTCTTATTTTAAATCGTAAAGAATACCCAATAATGATAGCCAATTATTATTTATTCAATAAGTACTCACAGCTAAAGCACCATATGAAATGATTTACAACTGTTTATCTTTTGACACAAGCATAAAATTCATGAAAGGTGAGCCAACAACAGCAAAATACACATTCATCTGAAACATACATAGAATGCTCTCTAATATTGACCATATGGTAGGAGGTAAAACATATCTCAATACATTATTTAACTTTTATTTAATGAATATAAATTTCCAAAGTACGGCTTATGGATTACAATGGCTTCCCCCCCATACCGTCCCTCCCACCCGCAACCCTCCCCTTTCCCACTCCCTCTCCCCTTCCATTCACATCAAGATTCATTTTCGATTCTCTTTATATACAGAAGATCAGTTTAGCATACATTAAGTAAAGATTTCAACAGTTTGCTCCCACACAGAAACATAAAGTGAAAAATAATAGATGATTTTTTAAATGATGATGAAATCAGATCAGACCTATTGTCATGTTTAATCCCAGTGAGAGTCAAGTTGGGAATTGATAATTTCTTCTTCTTCTTTTTTTTTTTTTACAGAAGATCAGTTTAGTATACATTAAGTAAAGATTTCAACAGTTTGCACCCCCATAGAAACACAAAGTGAAATATATTGTTTGAGTACTCGTGATAGCATTAAATCTCAATGCACAGCACATTAAGGACAGAGATCCTACATGAGGAGTAAGTGCACAGTGATTCCTGTTGTTGACTTTACAAATTGACACTCCTGTTTATGGCATCAGTAATCACCCTATGCACCAGTCATGAGTTTCCAAGGCTATGGAAGCCTTTTGAGTTCTCCGACTCTTATCTTGTTTAGACAAGGTCATAGTCAAAGTGGAGGTTCTCTCCTCCCTTCAGAGAAAGGTACCTCCTTCTTTGAAGACCTGTTCTTTCCACTGGGATCTCACTCACAGAGATCTTTCATTTAGGTTTTTGTTTTTTGTTTTTTGGTTTTTGGTTTTTTTTGCCAGAGTGTCTTGGCTTTCCATGCCTGAAATACTCTAAATCATACAAAGTATCTTTGCCAAGCTAAATGGTGGGAAATATTCAACAGAAATGAAACTGGGAAATTTGCAAATGCAGAAATTAAACAATACAATGTTTTTAAAAATTTATTTATTTATTTGTCTGTTTATTTATTTTGAGAGAGAGAGAGCAAGTGAGCACTTCCAACATCTTATTCACTCCTCAAATGACTGGGAGCCAGAACTCACTTCAGATCTTCTACGTGGGTAGCACTGTTGCCTCCCAGGATGCACATTAGTCAAAACTGGGATCAGCAGCAGATCCAGGACTTGACCTGAAGTACTTCAATATGGGATGTGACATCCTAACTGGTGTCTTAATCAGTGAACAGAACACCCACCCACAAAACAACATAATGCTTATTTACCTTTGTAAATTTTATGGTTTTATTTTTAAATTAATAAATATATAAAATTATTTAAGGGGTGATACATATATGTTGCATAACATCAAATATATATATATTTTTTAAACATTTCACATTTCTTTATTTCAAAACATCTAAAATCCTACCTTTCAATTTATTTTCCATACAGAGATATATACTACATTAACATGATCTATATCACCCTACTATGTAATAAAACTGTAGAACTTCTTTCTCACTCCTATTTATAACCTAGTACTTGTTAACCTTTCCCCATCTTTAAATTCTATGACATCACTTTTTTTTCTTAGACTCCACATATAAGTGACATCACATGACACTTATCTTTCTGTGCCAGGTTTATTTCAGTTAACATGATGACCACAAGTTCCATCCATGTTGTTGCAAATGAAAAGGTTTCATCCTTTTTTACAGCTGAGTAGTATTGCACTGTGTATACGTATCACAATTTCTTTATCAATTCATTAATGGGTAAACTCTTCAGCTTTTTCTATCACATGACTATTGTAAATAGAATAACAATAAGCATGGGAGTTCATGTCTTTATGGCAGATGGGTTTAATTTCTCTAGGATATATACCCAGTAGTGGGATTGCTGGATCATATGGTAGTGTTTTAAGGGAACTTCGTACTGTGTTCTGCAACACCATACTAATTTACATTTCACCTAGAAAATGCAAAGATTCCCTTTTCTCCACATCCTTGCAAACACTTGTTATATTTTGTCTTTTTTTTAAGTTTTATTTTATCTATTTGAAAGACAGTTACAGAGAGTGGTAGAGACAAAGAGAGATCTTCCATATGCTGTTTGACTCCCCAAGTAGCCGCAATGGCCAGAGCTGAGCTGATCCGAAGCCAGGAGCCAGGAGCTTCTTCTGAGTCTCCCATGTGGGTGCAGGGGCCCAAGGACTTGGGCCATCTTCTGCTGCTCTCCCAGGCCATAGCAGAGAGCTGGATAGGAAGTGGAGCAGCCAGGATTCGAACTGGTGCCCACATGGGATGATGGCGCTGCAGACCAAGTCTTTAACCAGCTGCACCACAGTGCTGGCCCTTATTTTGTCTTTTTGATAATAACCAATCTATCTGGAGTGGGGTGCAAGCTCATTATAGTTTTTGAATTCATTTCCCTGGTGATTAGTGCTGTTGAACCTTTTTTTTCATGTACCTATTGGTAATTTGTGTGTCTTCGAGAAATGTTTTACTTGATCATTTTTAAAGCTTTATTTACTTATTTGTTTATTGATGTGAAAGGCAGGGGAAGCAAAAGAGAAAGAGAAGAGAGAAAGAGAGATCTTCCACTCTCTGCTTCACTCTTCAACTGGCCACAATGGCCAAATTTGGACCAGGCTGAAACCAGGAGCCAGGAAGTGCATCTGGGTCTCCCATAAGGATGACAGAACTCAAGCACTTGAGCCATCATCTGCTGCTTCCCAGACACATGAGCAGGAACCTAGATCAGAAGATGAGTAGCCAGGAGGAGGAGGGGTAGAAGGCTTGATGCTGTGGTAGAGTGGGTTCAGTCACTGCCTCTGACACCAGCATTCTATATCAGAGTGGCAGTTTGAGTCTTGGCTTATCTTGTGTGTGTGTGTGTGTGTGTGTGTGTGTGTAGGTGGGAGTTCTTGCATTCCTTTTTGGGGGACACTGGTAGTTCATGCATTCCTTATATGTTCTGGGTATTAATTCCTAGTCAAATGTACAGTTTGCAAATATTTTCTCCCACTCTGTAGGCTGTCACTTCTTTCTGTTGATTGCCTCCTATGCTGCACAGAAGCACTTTGGTTTAATGAAATCCCATTTGTCTCCACTTGCTTTTGTTTCTTGTACATTTGGGGTCTGCTGCAGAAAAATTTTCTATTCCTATGTCCCAAAATATTTTCCCTATATTTTCTTGCAGTAGTTTGAAAGGTTTAGTTCTTATATTTAGGTATTTAACCCATTCATTTTGAGTTGAATTTTGTGCATGGTGAGAAATAGGGGTCTTGTTTCATTCTTCTGAACATGGATATCCAATTTTCCCATCACCATTGGTTGAAGAGTATGCTCTTCGCAGTGCATGCTTTAGCACTTTTGTCAAAGATCAGAAGATGCATGTCTGTAGACATATGGGATTATTTATTGGTCTTCATTCTGTTCTGTTGATCAACTGAACTGTTATTATGCCAAAACTATGCTCATTCAAGTACTGCAGATATTTTTAAGTTAGGTAATATAAAGTCTTCTGCTTTGTTTATTTTACTCAAGATCACCTGTGCTATTCAGGGTCATTTGTGGTTCCATACAAATTCCAGTACTGTTTTCTTCTAATTCTCTAAAAAGTCATTGGAATTTTGATACTGATTTAACTGACTATAAACAGCTTTGAATACTATAAACAGTTTTGAACAGTTTTTGACTTCTTCAGAGTCACCCATGTGGATGCAGGGACTCAAGCGCTTGGGCCATCTTCCACTGCTTTCTCAGGACATTAGCACAGCTGGATCAGAAGTGGAACAGCCAGGACTCGAACCAGTGCCCATATGGGATGCCAGTGCTGCAGACCGGGGCTTTAACCCGCTGTATCACAGCACAGGCCCCATTGTTCTATATTCTTTCTACCCCTTTGGAGTTCTCAGACACTTCTTGGAGCCCAATAACTTGGAGACTTGCTTTCTTTCATGCTGTCCAAAATTTCCCATAACTTTTCTTCATTTTTTATTTTTTCTTCCTCAAATGGTGCATTTTCAAATGATATGTCTTTGAATTTACTAATTCTTTCTTCTGTTTGATCTGCTCTGCTCTTGATGCCTTATATAATGATTTTAATTTCACCTAGTGCACTTGGCAGTTGAGGGTTCCTGCCTGATTCTGTTTAATTACTTTATCTATCAAATATCTCTATTAGAATATTCAATTGTTTCTCTGTGTTCTCTTGAAGTTCATTGAGTTTCCTTTAAACAGCTTTTTTCTTGGCTTGGCAAAGTCTAATGCTGGCAAGTATTTATTGATTCATTTCTACAATACTTCCCAAACTCAAATTCCTTCTAAATCTGCAGTTCCTCTCTTGTTCATAATGAATTAGGTAAGTGCCTATTAAATGGCAAACTATCCCTACAAGTCTCTTCCTGGGTCTGTCTGTAGTAGTCTTTGGCTCCCTGTTCTGGGTCTACTGATGTTAAGGTGCTAAATCATACCCAGAGCCCACAGAACACCTAAACTACTTGCAGCCTGTGCATCCGAGCAAAACATGCAGACTCTGCTGCTGAGGTGAGCTCACTGCTTGTTGCCACACCTATCAGCAACTTGTGATGTCGGTTGGGGTATAAGACTGATCAACTGAGACCGAAGAATTCTTTTTGGCACTGCAGCAGATCCAGAACCTCTTTCTGTAGGCACTGTCTTGGACAATTAGGGTCTTCTAATCTGGGGGATTTACAAGTCTGGCACTGATTCTGAAAACAGTCCTTTGTTTTCTTCCTGCTTGCCAAAGGTTGTAGAAGATGCAGAGGATGCTTATAGTACCAGTTCCTCAGCTATGCCAACAGGAGCATTGTGATTCACACCTGGGTCTCACAGTCACCAGGCCCTATGCAATCTTGGGGGTGTACACCAGGCCTACATGAGGCTGGTATTGATACATGCCAAAAGAAGTATACGCTACCAGGTTTCAGGTCTCCCCTGATACTGAGGCAAGTCATGAGACTCCATCCATATATGCATGGCTATGTGAGGAAACTATTAGGACTGTCCAGTGTTGGACTTTACCAGCCCAGCACTGAGTTTCCAGTTAGGGTCTTGTGACTCCTTGATATCTGCTTAAGGTTGGTTGATGGTGACAAGGGCAGTACCATAGCTTTCCAGACTGACACTAGACCAGGGAATATGTGGGTCTCACAGTCACTGGGTTTCACAATGTCCTGGAGGTGTCTTTCAGGACATCCTGAGGCCAGTGGTACCACACACCAAATTCATCCCACTGTAATTTAGGTCTCTTCCTCGCTCCATGTTAGTCTGGATGCATGTTCTGCCAGTGGTAGGGTAGAGGTCTTTGGGCATTATCAGGTACTTAGTCTCAACATTATGGGCCAAGATCTTAGCTCTAAGGCAAGCTCTTAAGCTCCCTCTCCTGGCTTCTTTGCAGGGCTCATATTTTGTTCAAACTTTTATCATTGGCTGGGGGTGGGAGAGAAGCAGACGCTGCCTGGTAATGCGGTTACAAGTATTTAGTCTGCAAATACTGGTCTGGTGGTAGGGTTCGTGAAGCTCAGTCCAACTCTGATTTTGTTCATAATCATCCTGGCACTGAGATTCCATTCCCTATGTGTCTTTCAAGTGGGAAGCATTTTTTTCCAAGTCAGGCTCCTTGGGGCTAAGGAAGGGCTGACATAGACAACCCATTCCATCCTGCTTTCTTTAATGAAACTTTTCTTATTACTATACTAAAAGGCACAGTAAACTTTCACCTGGCTCCCAAAGCTCTTGTAAAGGTGACTTGGTGTGTTCAGATTGATATCTTTGTGGGGACATGGTCACTGGAGTCTCTTACTCAGCCACCATCTTGGCTCCTATACTCAACACGGTCTTTAAAAATAATCAACGATCAAAACAGAATAAAACAGGAGGTACTAGAAAATCATTGAAGAAAAACAAAAACACAACATACCAAAACTTAGGGGAGTTACTGAAGGCAGTTCTAAAAAAGACATTTATATCTGTAAATTCCGGTGTTTAAAAAAGGAGATAGCGGTGAGTTTTGTTAGGAAGATAGTTCTCTAGGAAGTTACAGGCCCACGCTCCCCTTGAAGGCACCAAATAAACACAGCTTTTCAAAGTACTTTAATGGAAACTCTATAACTCTCTGAATGCTCTACAGCAACCAAGTGAACACCCAAAGAAAAACTCATACACAACACGGCAGGATATTCCATGGCAGTTTTGCTTACCCTTTCCTTTATAGCTTTGTGAGATCAGGAAAAATCCATTCAATTTCTAGTTCCTTTTCAGGTGGACAGGAAAAGCAGAACTCGTTGGCGAACTTTGCCATTTTAGGGGAATGCTTTAAGGGGCTGAATTCCATCTCACCTGCTTTGGAGCACTGATGGAACTGGACACGAAGCTGGAAGTCACTGCAAGCAATGGAAGAAAGTGTGGCATGTGAGAACTGCAGGGGACTCTAGGCCGGTGAGGGCCTTAAGGCAGAGACTGGGGACACAGAAATACCGCAGAACATTCAATGCCTTGAGAAGCAGCACAAGCAAGACTATCAGGGAAATCGAGAAATTTAAAATCATCCCTGTGTTTGAAGTAATTGAGGAAAAAATGCACACAAGCCAACTGAAGGTACATTCTGAAGGAGAGCTATAGAAAATATTAAGGCTTCACATTAGCCCGAAAAAAAAGTCTTTTTCAGGTAGAGAGCCAGTACACAAAGTTAATGAGATAGATTTTTCTTCAAATTTCCAGTTTTCAATAAATATCACAAAGTGTATAAAGAAGTAAATACAACCAAGGTGTCCATCATTAGATGAATGGCTAAAGAAACTATGGCATATATACACAATGGAATAATATTCAACTATAAAAAGGAATGAAATTCTACCATTTGCAGCAAAATAGACACAACTGGAGGACATCATGCTGACTGAAATAAGCCAGACACAGAAAGATAAATACCGCATGTTCTCCCTTATATGTGGGACCTAATATTTTAAAAAGCAAATAAAAGAAGAAGAAAGAAAAAATAAATGTCCGTGTATCAGTATTGCTACAAATATTGCTTTGTAAAACTTTGTTTCATACCTTCTTCAAATCAATGGTTAAGAATGATGTATGTACCACTAGAGTTTTAATGATCTGTGATTATTGTAAAATTTACTGTGTCTGAGTGCAATGGTCATTTTCCTATTCAATTGTTGTTTATAACCATTGCCTATATTCCCAATAAACTAGGGTCTTTTTGCCTTTCTACTGTTAAACTTCTTATTCACTGAAATATTAAGCCTTTATACTGTAATGTAAATTTTTTAACTTTTATTTAATAAATATAAATTTCCAAAATACCGCTATTGGATTACAGTGGTTTCCCCCCTCCCATAACTTCCCTCCCACCCATAACCCTCCCATCTCCCACTCCCTCTCCCATTCCATTCACATCAAGATTCATTTTCAATTATCTTTATATACAGATAAATTTCTTATATACTAAGTAAAGATTTCAACAGTTTGCACCCACACACAAACACTAAGTGTAAAGTACTGTTTGAGTACTAGTTATACCGTTAATTCACATAGTACAACACATTAAGGACAGAGATCCTACATGGGCAATAAGTGCACAGTGACTCCTGTTGTTGACTTAACAAATTGACACTCTTGTTTATGGCATCAGTAATCACCCTAGGCTCTTGTCATGAGTTGCCAAGGCTATGGAAGCCTTTTGAGTTTGCCAATTTTGATCTTATTTAGACAAGGTCATAGTCAAAGTGGAAGTTCTCTCCTCCCTTCAGAGAAATGTACCTCCTTCTTTGATGGCCCATTCTTTACACTGGGATCTCACTTGCAGAGATCTTTCATTTAGGGTTTTTTGTTTGTTTGTTTTGTTTGTTTGTTTGTTTGTTTTGCCAGAGTGTTTTCGCTTTCCATGCCTGAAATACTCTCATTGGCTTTTTAGCTGGATTTGAATGCCTTAAGGGCTGATTCTGAGGCCAGAGTGCTGTTTAGGACATCTGCCATTCCATGAGTCTGCTGTGTATCCCGCTTCCCATGTTGGATCGTTCTCTCCTTTTGAATTCTATCAGTTAGTATTAGCAGACACTAGTCTTGTTTATGTGATCCCTTTGACTCTTAGTCCTATCATTATGATCAGTTGTGAACTTAAACTGATCACTTGGACTAGTGAGATGGCATTGCTACATGCCACCTTGATGGGATTGAATTGGAATCCCCTGGCACATTTCTAACTGTACCATTTGGGGCAAGTCCGATTGAGCATGTCCCAAATTGTACATCTCCTCCCTCTCTTATTCTCACTCTTATATTTAACGGGGATCACTTTTCAGTTAAATTTAAACACCTAAGAATAATTGTGTGTTAATTGAAGAGTTCAAACAATAGTATTAAGTAGAACAAAAAAAAATACTAAAAGGGATAATTGTACATCAACAGTCGAGACAAGAGCTGATCAAGTCACCGTTTCTCATAGTGTTCATTTCACTTTAACAGGTTTCCTTTTTGCTGCTCAGTTAGTTGTCACTGATCAGGGAGAACATATGATATTTGTCCCTTTGGGATGGGCTTAATTCACTCAGCATGATGTTTTCCAGATTCCTCCATTTAAAGCACATTATCAAAAACTAAAAAACAGAGAAATAGGGAAGGTGGGAGGGAGGGAGAGAGGAAGGGCAAGAAGGAATAAGGGGATATCATTATATTCTTAGACTTGTATCTCTGAATTCTATTTAATCTGTAAAAAATTAATTAAAATTAAAAAAAAAAAACAGAAGCAAGTGCATGTGTTTCATAAGAAGGTGAAACATAGGAGCTAGCATTGTGGTGTAGCAGGTAAGTCATTGCCTAAAACGCCAGCAAATCATATGGGGGCCGATTCGGATCCAATTGCTTCACTTCTGATTCAGCTCCCTTATAATGATCTGGGGAAAGCAGTGGAAGACGGCCCAAGTACTCCTGCCACCCATATGGGAGACTCGGATAAAACTCCTGGCTTGAGCTTGGCCTAGCACTGGCCACTGCATCCACATGGGGAATGAACCAGTGAGTGGAAGATTCTCTCTCTTTCTTTCTCTTTCTCTTTCTCTCCCCCCCCCCCCGCTTTCAAATAAATAAGGCATTTTTTTAAAAAAAGGTTAAACAAGACCTACTTTAAAATAACAGTTTCGGCCGGCGCTGTGGCATCCCATATGGGAGCTGGTTTCTAGTCCTGGTGGTTCCTCTTCCAGTCCAGCTCTCTGCTGTACCTGGGAGGGCAGTGGAGGATGCCCCAGGTGCTTGGGCCCTGCACCCGCATGGGAGACCAGGAGGAAGCACCTGGCTCCTGGCTTCGGATCAGTGCAGCGCACTGGCCATAGCGGCCATTTGGGGGGTAAACCAACAGAAGGAAAACCTTTCTCTCTGTCTCTTTCTCTCTCTCTCTCACTGTCTAACTCTACCTGTCAAATAAAAAAAATAGCCGTTTCAAATATGCTCAATGTACTAAAGGGAAACACAGATAACTGAAGGAAATCAGAAAAATTATGTAAGAGCAACATAAAATGTAAGTAAGGTGAAATGAGTTATTTTTTAAAAAACCAAGCAGAAAATAAGAAAGTTAAATGTACAATGACTGAGTAAAAATTTTCACCGGAAGAGTTTAACAGGGATGGGCTTTTGACAAAGTGGCTAAGTCAGCACTTGGAATGCCTGCCTCCTGCATTGGATTTCCTGACATAGAATCCTGGCTCTGCTTCCAATGCAGCTTCCTGCTAATGCATGACCCGGAAAGCAGCAGGTGATGGCTCAAGTTCCTACCAACTACGTGGGAGATCCAGAACAGGAGAATCAATTAAGCAACAAATATAATTAGTAAATTTGAAGACAAGACATTGGAGATTATTTAAGTTGAAGGGCAATAAGAATAAAGAAAAGTGAACGAAGTGTTAGGAAATTATAGGACACCTAAGGTAAATTTTATGCATATTTAAATACACAAGGAAAAGAAAGAAAAGTGTGAATAGCTTATTGTAATAAAGGGTAGCTGATTTCTTCCCCAATGTTTGGAAAGACATCGTTACATACATACAAGAAACTAAGTTAGAGATAGGATAAACTCAATGGAAACATTATGGTAAAATTTTCAAGTTAAAAGCTGGAGATGGCTTTTGACACAGCAGTTAAGATGCTGCTTGGGGCACCTGCATACCATATAAGTGTCTGGGTGCAAGTCCTGCTTCCACTTGGTTCTGCTTTTCAAATAAATAATGAGCATAAATAAATATATAAAGTTTAAGATAATTCATGACCAGAAGAGAATCTTGGAAGCAGAAACAGGGAACATATTCATCATGTACAAAGGACCTGCCATAAGATTATAAACCATGTCTCAGCAGAACTCTTTCAGGACAGAAGGCAGTAAAATAGCATACTTAAGTTGCTGAATCCTCAAGAAAATACCAGCAAACTGAATTCAACAGTATGTTTAAAAGATCATTCAGGGTTGTCACTGGCAACACTGGCTTCCCATATCCGAGTGCCAGTTTGAGGCACCCTGGAAGGCAATGGAAGTTGGCCCAAGTTCTTTGGCCAGTGCCACCCACGTGGGAAACCCAGGTGGAGATCCAGGATCCTGGCTTCTGTGTGGCCGATCCCCAGCCATTTTGGCCATTTCTGAAGTGACCTAGTGGATGGAAGAGCTCGCTCTCGCTCTCTCCTCCTCCTCTTCTGTTTCTGTCTCACTCTGTTACTCTGCCTTTCATTAAATAATTTTTAAGTGAAAGGTTAATAAACCATGGTCTACTGAGGTTTATTCCTAGGATTCATGGATGGTTCAATGTATGCAAATCAATAACTTAGATAAACCATATTAACAAAATGAAGCACAAAATCCTAATATGTTTTAAATATATGTAGAAAAATTATGTGAATTTAACATTCCTTCAATAAATAATGAAAAAATTAGGTCTTAACAAAATTAAAGGCCATAGGATATATGACAAACCTATTGATAACATCATGTAACATGGTGAACAAATGTAGATTTTTTTTTTTATCAAAGATCAGGAAAACACTAAATAGACCCATTCTCACCCCCCACGCGGGTCCAGGGGAACCAAGTACTGAGGCCATCTTTTGCTTCTTTCCCAGGTGCATTAGCAGGGAGCTGAATCTGAAGTAGAGCAGCTAGGTTTCAAACCAACACCCATATGGGATGCCAGTATCACAGGCTAGCACCAGTACCATAGATTCCAAACACAGATATTACAAAAGGAAAATAAATACAATGTGAAAAATCTAAAATTGCATCTATTTGTGCATAATGAGATCTTATTTATAGACAACATTAAGATTCAATGAAAAAACTGTTCGAACTAATAAGCAAATTTTGTAAAGTTACAGGGAAAAAAAATCAGCACGCGAAAAACAGTAACATTTCCATGCAGTAACAGTGCCTGAAAAGTAAAAACAAAAAAAAAAAGTAAAATAAAAGCACTATACTAAGTAGTAAAATTCCGTCCCTGATACAGACCACCTAAATAAGCCAGAAAAATGTGGCTGTATCTGAAAATGCATAAACAGCAACAAAAGGACAAAAATATTACAGAGACAAAAGAAATGGCATCTCCAATAGAAACTAATAAAACTCCAATGGTGAACCCTAAATAAAAAGAGATATATTAAATGATACAAAAAGAATTCAGAATAATGCTTGTATAAAAGGATATTTGTTATAAGGAAAACAATTGAAATTAAATTTGTAAAGCAATATATTATAAAACAATTTTGGTGAGAAAATGCAAAGAATCAAGAAAAACAGATATCCTAGAAATGAAGATTACAATAACTAAACTGACAAATGCTGAAAAAACTTCAATGACTGATTCAAACAAGTCGAATAAGGAAGCACAAAGAACATTTGAAATTATCTGATCAGAGGAGCAAAAATCAAAAGAAGGAAAGAAGCTTATGAGGATAATGGGACATGATAAACACTCCTAATCTATTCATAATAGAAATTTCAGAAGGAAAGGAAAAAGTGGCAAGAAAGATATTTAAAGAAATGCTTGATCCTCGACAGTAAGGACAATGAATCTTGATGTGAACGGAATGGGAGAGGGAGCGGGAGATGTGAGGGTTGCGGGTGGGAGGGAAGTTATGGGGGAGGAGCCATTGTAATCCATAAACTGTACTTTGGAAATTTATATTTATTAAATAAAAGTTTAAAAAGACATTGTTTCTCATAGTGTCCATTTCACTTCAACAAGATATTGTTCCTCATAAATAAGAGTGTCAATTGTTAAATCAACAACAGGAGTCACTGTGCACCTGCTCCCCATGTAGGACCTCTGTCCTTAATGTGTTGTACTATGTGAATTAACAGTAAAACTACTACCCAAACAGTACTCTATACTTTGTGTGTCATTGTGGATGCAATCTGTTGAAATCTTTACTTAGTATATACTAAGTTGATCTTCTGTATATAAAGATAATTGAAAATGAATCGTGATGAAGAATGGGATGGGAGAGGGAGCGGGAGATGGGATGGTTGCAGGTGGGAGGGTTGTTATGGGGGGAAAAGCCGCTGTAATTCAAAAGCTGTACTTTGGAAATTTATATTTATTAAATAAAAGTTAAAAAAATAAAAAAGAAAGATAAGAATTTCTTATAAGAACGATAAGAATTTCCATAATCAAAGAAGAAAGGCCAACATATAGGAAGTGCAAAGGTCTCTGATGAAACTCAATTCAAAGAGAAGTTCTCCGTTGCACATAATAAACTCTATAAAATGGAGACAAAAATTCTGAAAGCAGCAAGAGATAAGAAATACATCACATAAAAGGCATCCTGAAGTGATTATCAGTGGATTTCTAAGCATAAGACCTATAGGCAAGGAAAGCATAAGGTAATATATTCAAAGAGCTGAAAGAAAAACGCTACCAACCAAGAATAGTTTACAGAGAAATATTATTTTAGTAAACAAATTATGAATAAGCTTTCCAAAACAGAAGCTAAATGAACTCATCACCACTAAGGATGGTCCACAAAAATTGCTACAGAGAATTCTTTACATTGAAATAAAATGTTTCTAATTAATAACTTAAAGCTTTGGCCTATAATAGCTGTGCATAATTTTACCCCTAGTACAAAGGGTAAAATTATGAAAAAAATTATATCTAAAATAAATTGTCAAGGGACACATATTACAAAATGATGTATGTTCAGATACTAAAAACTGAAGGGACTAAAAATGTGGAGCAGTTAGTTGCATGCAGTGAAAATCAACTTGTTAGCTTGAAATAAACTATATTATAGGGGTATGCTGTTCTATGTAGATCTCATGGTAAACAAAAATCAAAAATGCATAGGAGACACATGAAACAAAAATATAATAAATTCAAAAACTACTAAAATGGGAAATCTTTGTAAAAATTAAGAGTGGGAATAGGAGAGGGAGGAGGAAGAAGGGTAGTAGCATGGGTGGGAAGGAGGGTTAGATGAGAAGTATTGTTATGTTCCTTAATCTGTGTATGAAATACATGAAATTTGTATATCTTAAATAAAATTTTTAAAATAAGTAAAATAAGAAATCATCAAACCAAAAAGGAAGAGAGAAACAGAGAAAGACACAAATTATAAAATTATAAATAAACCACAAAATAATTAATAGTTTGTGGTGCTTATCTATCAATAATTATCTTGACTGAACATGGATTAAATTCTCCAATAAAAAGACAGAATGAATGATTGGAATACAAAAAAGAAAAAAGCACCCAGGGGCCAGTGTGATGGCGTAATGGGTAAAGCTGCAGCCAGCAATGCTGTCATCCTGTATGGGCACCAATTGGTATCCCAGCTGCTCCACCTCCAATCCAACTCCCTGCTAATGGCCTGAGAAGAGCAGCGGAAGATGGCCCAAATGCTTTGGCCTCTGCTACCACATGTGAGAACTGGAGGAAGTGCCTGGCTCCTAATTTTGGCTTGACTCATATTCCTGATCAACCAAAAAGTCAATTAATAAATTAAGAGAAATTAAAAATATACGGTCATTTTCTTTCCCCCTCAAACTTAAGCTCAGAGATGGTTTACATGTATTCCCTAGAAATTTTGCTTAGCTACATTGTGTTCTGTGCCACCACAATTTTTTTGTTCCTATTGTTCTCCAAGAACACCTGAATACTCTCTTCTATGCTCTCAAAATTGCATTTACCATGTATCTTTTTTAAATTGTGTTAAAATTTCTTTCTATTCCACTAAAAGTGTGAACTCATCAAGGCACTTTAATTTTTATAAAGGGAAAGGATATTGAGTCATTGTTGAGAGTTGAATGAATCTCCAACAGACAACCTTCTGATTAATACAGCAATGTGCAACCCAGTCTATGTTAAGCAGAAAATGCAACATAGTATTCAATCTATATCTAAAGATAATTCTATACAAATTTTTGGAGATTATTTTCTTAAACAGGCACATAGACCATTCAATTACAGCATGATGAATTTCTCAACCAACTTGTCAGTGGTTAACTTCTTACTGAAATGAGTCATTAGAAAAACATTCCATGCAGAGTAATAACAATTCATTAAATATTCCCCTAACCTAGTACCCTTTCCAAAGTGCTGCATATTTTCCTATGGTAACATACAAACTTGGGGAATCTACTGCAATTTAAATGTGGAATATGTTACAACAGCTGTTGAAAATTTCACACTATTTCTCAGCTGTTCATTTTCCAGAATTACAGGAGGACTTGGGATCCCCCTACTGGGATTCATGTAGCCTTGGATCCCAGGAGTTGTTGGTTTTGTAAAATAAATAAATAAATAAGTCCCCCAATGAGCTCACTGAAGATAAAAAAAAGCAGAAAAATCATTCAAAACTGTTTATTTCCTGGAACTAAAAGGAAAAAATTTAAATCCAATTCTCCAGCATAACATTTCTTATTTCAAATTCTTTGGCCAGATTTTTCCTGCTCAGGTTTTTCTCTCATCTAGTTTTTCACATTTTTTTTTGTTAGCACTCATCTTTATTGCAGTTTCTTTTCTTTTTTTTTTTTTTTTTTTGAGAGGCAGAGTTAGACAATGAGAGAGAGAAAAACAGAGTGAAAGGTCTTCCTTTCTTTGGTTCACTCCCCTAATGGCCACTACAGCCGGCGCTGCGCCCATCCAAAGCCAGGAGCCAGGTGCTTCCTCCTGGTCTCCCATGCAGGTGCAGGGCCCAAGCAGTTGGGCCATCCTCCACTGCCCTCCTGGGCCACAGCAGAGAGCTGGACTGGAAGAGGAGCAACCGGGACTAGAACCTGGGGTGCCGGCACCGCAGGCGGAGGATTAGCCAAGTGAGCCATGGCATTGGCCTATTGCAGTTTCTAATAGCTGTGTCTCCCTATGTTTTTGATTACATCAGCATTAGAATGGGATCACTGGAGCAAAATGATTAGTTGGACTGAACTTGCAAAATTTACATGAAGGATTTCTTTAGATTTATTTTAATTATTTGCAAGAGAGAGAGAGAGAAAGGGAGGGAGAAATCCTCCCTCTGCCATTTCTCTCCCCAAATGGCCTTATTGACCAGGGCTGGGCCAGGCTGAAGCCAGGAGTCAGCAGTTTCTTCTGGGTCTCCCATGTGCATACAGGGCCCAAGCACTTGGGCCATCTTCCACTTTCCCGGGTGCATTAGCAGGGAGCTGTATTAGAAGTGGAGCAGTTAGGACTCAAACCTGTATCCATATGGGTTGCCAGAGTCATAAGCAACCGCTTTATGCTATGCCATAATTCCAATCCTGAAGAATGGTTTTCAACAATAGGCGATTTATTCCTTTGTCCCTCAATTCTCTTTGTAAAATAACTCAAGCTTTTACAAGTTCTTCTCTCTCTCCTCTCTCTCCTTCTATCCTTCTCTCCTCTCCTCTCCTCTCCTTCTCTCCTCTCTCCTCTCTCCTCTCTCCTTTCTCTCCTGTATCACTATGGCAAAACTACTTTTTCTAATCAAGTGGTAGAATTGTTTACATAGCTCTTCTTTGCTGCAAATCTCTGCTTAGAAAAAGACATTGGTGTTTGGGAAGCCAAAAAAATCGATACAACAAAATGAACATTTGTTTATAAGCTTCTTTGAAGATTTGGCAGTGTAGTAAAATGCTGTACCAGCCATGTTAATGTAGAATGTGCTTTATTTCTCTGGGAACTATCACATTTGAAGATTTAAAACGTTGAATTTAGAAAAAATATTTCTCCAGTTCCTACTTTTGCAGAATTATATTTTGCCAGTGAAATAAACTCAATTGCCCTATTTAATATGCCATCAATACAGTCAGAGCTACATGAGATCAGGAACTCTTTTATGTTGTATCACGTGTGCAAACTAAGAAATGTATGGTTTAAATGGATTGCTATTCCTGTACCTTTCTCTGGTTTCACTGGATTAGTGTTTTTTTTTTTTTTTTTTTTTTTTTTGTATAGTGGTTCTTTTCCAGGACTTTTCAATATTCCCTTTCTGTTTTGTTTCTTCAGAAAACATTCATACTTGTAGCAACAATGACCATTCCATTCAGAACAATTTACCTAGTACATCTCTACATTAATATTCTAGTATCAAATTATACTGGGCAAAATGTCTCCCTGTCATTTTACAGTATCTCTTATCATAAGCAATAACTTTTGAAGTCCATGTAGTGGGAACTATTTCAGAATCTTGCCATGAGTTTTGAGGCATTTACAATTTGCTACTGAAACTCCTAGGATTGGATTTCTTTTGATAGAAGGATGTTTAAATAGGCAAAGGAAAAAAAAAAGAAGTCAAGAGAGAAAAAAAAGACAAATAAGAAAAAGAGAAAAAAGAGAAGAAAAATAGGGAAAGAATCAGTGAAAGAAAAGAAGAGAAAAAGTCACTTTAGGGTAATCTTTTAGAAATGCTTACCATAATAAATCTATTAAAACATATTTCCATGGAACCATGCAGTCAACAATGACAGCATGAAACTATGTTTTAAATATTTTTAAAGAACTAAAACTCTGCAAAAAATTCATTATCCACACTGAAGCCCAAGTATTTAACTATTTTTTACTTAGCCATAGAATTCTAAGACCACCAAAAATGGGCTTTAGAAAAAAAAATGAGGAAATAAAAGTCAGAAATGTTATTTGGAATTGTATTAGTGTCATAAAGCATCTAGAAAATACTTCATGAAGTTGTTAGCTTCACTGAAGTACTCTCTAAAAAATCTTGTTTGCTTATTTTGTTTAGCAACCACAACTTTTGGAAGGTTATATTCAAGAGAAAAATAACCATTAGAAAACTATGTCCACTAGTGCCTTTGAGATATTCCGAGTCATTTACCCAATAAATCTGTGTGTGTGCTGTGTATGTGTGTGTGTATAGGCGACATTTTTACAAGAAACAATACAACATATAAAAATAAAAATGAGCAGAGAAACTTGATTCATTTACCAACATATTGAAAATATTTTAAAACGGAAAAATAATACCAAAGACGAATGTAAGAAAAGATTATAAGTCTTTATTAAGACTCATTTTTTGGCCCATATTCAAAAAATCATGAGTATATCAAGTAATTTGAGCAGATCCATGGTGTTTATTTCAGTAAGATAAAATTTAGTATTTAAGTGCTAGAAAGGTTTTTATAAGCTTTACAATACAACATAAGTTTAACATTAAAGAAATGCATTTTTAGTCTTTGTAAAATATGTTCATTTAGTATCTGATTTTCTACTCAAATCCTTAAGAGATAAACAGGCAAAAATTGTGCCTGAGGAATATAAAGTGACTCAGCCAATGCCAGAGAACAAACAGTGTCAAGCTTTAACTACAACTGAGTTCTCTTGATATCCAGTCAAGTATTGTTTCTCTTGTTCCTCTGCTTATCTAATAAATATGAGGAAACAGGAAGCTGGTGTCTTCAACCTAAGAAAACGTAATATGCAATAATTTATTTTTAAGTCATTATTACCTACTCATATGAAAAGAGTGTGTCAGATACCATGAACTGGCAGCTGCTTATTTGGGTATTACAACATAACGCCAACTATAAGCTTTGTTTACCCCCACCCTCCTTCCAAAATATTAAATGATCTAATATCTGCTACTTTATATCCATTTCCTTAAAGTAAAACTAGAAATCATAATTTCTACCAAGATTTTTCTTCCAAAGACACACAAATAATTTCACAAATCCCTGAAATTTTGTCCACATCACTTTTTTGGCACTTATATTTTATATTATATCAAAGTCATTTCCATATACCTATATCTCCCAATGGACTGTGAGCTACATGGTGGTTTATGAATAATTCAAATAACTCCTTCCAGAAATAAGCATAACTTTTGCATGTATTATGTGCTCAATAGTGCTTTCTTTAAAGCCTTAGACTTATTTTCTCCAAAGATAAATTTAAAATTATCATTTTAAATGTTTTCTTCTTAGATGCACATCCTTCTGTTTTGCCTTAAATCTTTTCAGAACAGAAAACATTTACCATATATCTTCGTAATATATAAAAGTCATCCATGACAACTCAAAAAATATTCTTGCCAAGCAAAATGGCTTACTATGTTTAAGGTGCACTGCATGATAACATTAAGTTCTTAGATTTTGCAATTATTTTCCATGATTTCCCTGTGAATGCCATTGTTAATTATACGACTCCAGATGTTATTTTCACTGGACTGTTCATTAACTTCTTTGTACTCAATCAGACAGATATTTTTTCTTCAAAATATCTTTTCAAATGTAGGAATATTTTAAAGTGGAACTACTACTGTATAAGATGGAAAACAATTTATGACAATGGGGGAAAACTCCTCACAATCTAGAAAACACAGTACTTACCTAGATAGATATGTCATAAAGATAAAAAAAATTATAATTCTTCAAGATCAGTATTATGAAGCCAAGCATATAGAAAGGAAAAAAATACCTGCCATAAAGTTTATGCTGCCTGTCATATCCAAATTCTTAGACTTCATAAGTCGACCTGCTTTTGAATTATTTCTATTACCTTGCACTTCCGTGAGAATTTACTAAAACTCCTTGTCTCAATAACGCCATTCAAACCCTGGAATAATAAAGGTAATTTTCTTTCACTGAAAAACCTGAGGTTTAGACATAAGCTAAAGAAGAAATAAAAATAACCGTGCAGCTTTGAGCATCAGTACAAGTTTTATGTTGGAGAATTATAGTAGCATTATATGCAATCAAATAATACAAGTACATACTTGATGGTTCCAACTTTTCACATAAAGCAGCAAGATGTGTTATCTTATACAAAAATTGATTTTAATAAGTTCTAATTCAGGACTTATATTTATTTAAAGATAAACAACTCAGAGTATCTGTTCGAAGTAATGTGGTTAGTCTATGAGTTTTTATTCCATTATACACAATGAAGTCTTATATATAAATACAAGGAAAATTTTACGTTAATAAGTAACAACCCATTACAAATCTTTCATCATCTTTAGTGGCAAAATGTGGACTGTATGAAATGGAATGCAGGAATTTCTTATGGATCAGAATGTAAATACAAAGCACTGGGGGAAGAATGACAGGGATACAGATGAAATGAAGTTAATTAAAGTGTGCTGGCACATTATTTTACATGGAAGTTTCATTTCTTCCCTAATACTAATAAGAAAGATTTTTTATTATCCATAACATGAAAGGTAATGAATTTATATTTCACTGTATATAATTTTCAATTTACAGAAAAATTAAAATATAATTTCTCAAATCATCCTTTAAAGTTGCATATCTTGATCTTGCTTCTATGAGTACAGAGAAAGTGACAGTATTCTGCCTTCTATAGACAAAATGGACCTGGCAAAATATAAAGTGCTTCATGAAAACAGAATAAAGAAATGGAGTAAAAGAGATAAAATTTCTTTTTTTATTTTTTATTTTTTGACAGGCAGAGTGGACAGTGAGAGAGAGACAAAGAGAAAGGTCTTCCTTTTGCCGTTGGTTCACCCTCCAATGGCCGCCGCGGCCGGTGCGCTGCGGCAGGTGCACCGCACTGATCCGAAGGCAGGAGCCAGGTGCTTTTCCTGGTCTCCCATGGGGTGCAGGGCCCAAGCACTTGGGCCATCCTCCACTGCACTCCCTGGCCACAGCAGAGAGCTAGCCTGGAAGAGGGGCAACCGGGACAGAATCCGGCGCCCCAACCGGGACTAGAACCCGGTGTGCTGGTGCCGCAAGGCGGAGGATTAGCCTAGTGAGCCGCGGCGCCAGCCAAGAGATAAAATTTCTGATGACTGTTTTTTAATAATCATTACACTAATGTTTAATCTATTTGATGTTTAAAAAGATGATTAAAATTATGATAGTATTTTACAGAAGAATAAAATGACCAAGTTTCAGAGAGAAAATTTGCTCTGTGACATTCCAAAATTATACTCAGTGCTTTTTGAGCGAGCCTCCTCTAGGAACAGTTAACTTGACTATCTCCTATTAGGTACTGATTGTATTGTCAATAGTTTTCACTACCCTGATTGTTTTGGGAGTTCTAAAATGTCTCTGAGTTCATAAATCACATTTTCTTCAATATTTTTTCTATATCTTACTGGAATGTTCTCACACATGAAAAATTTTTTAAGATACACTCATTTCTGTCAACATTTTCTCCTGGGCATCATATTACAAACTTTTGACTCTCTCTTTTGAGTTTCCATTATTTAATCATATGTTTTAACTTTGAAGATTAAAAAATGGATTTAAAGTTTAATACAGTCTCAACAAATGGTGAGTAGAATACAAATTTTTATTATGGTTACTAGGTGAGATGTCTCCATATTTGGTATTATTCTACTTGGTATTAAAATTAAATTTGTTTCTTACTTATAAAAATAATATAAAAGCCATATGCAAAATTAAACCTACTAATTATCACATTTAGCTCATCTTACAAACCAACATCACTGATTATTACAATTGCATTACTGTTATACACACAATACCTAAGAGAATGCCCAGTACATAACAGACTGAGAAAACTTTTATAGAACAAATAATTAGTTAATCCAATGATTGGTAGTTCCATGAGATAGCAAGAAGTCTCCAAGTTTGATTTTTATAAAATTTGATCTTTGTCTCTTTCATCTTCATTCATCCATTCCACACCACTAGCCTTCAGAGAAGGGATATAACATTCAGACTTGGAACGACTGTATTTCACCCCAGAAGGAGCTAAGGAATCACCTGATGGAATGTAGAGAAACGCAAAGAATAGTCAAGGTTATCAGAATTATACACAGTAAAAGGATAACTTTAAAAAAATGAAAAGTTATATTTGATATAGAATTATATTTGATTATTCAAAAATCTATTGTATTTTCATTTTTTCCATATAAGCATGAATTGGGTCAGGGAGATAAATAATAAGGAAAGAAATCTAGGTAAAAATTCGAACTACAAATGCAAAGAAACAAATCACAAGGATTGGTTCATACCAACCCTGTATCACAATAGAAATTTTTTTCTCTTTCTCTCAAAGGTGCATTTCTTAAACTGCCACTTACACCTCTTCCCTTTTCTAGAATGGTACTGGGAAAGATAATGAGGAAATGTTTAGAATATGATTTGAATTAGAAAGAGAACAAGCACATTTGACCTGAAATGAAGTTCCAAGTAGTTTTCAAAGAAGTTATTTAAATAGCCAGACACTAACAAATGAGAAAAAAAGTGTTTTCAGTATATCTGTGCTTTTGAATGTCAGTGCTTTAAGTGAAATATATTATTCTTTAGGAATTTGTAATTCCTTTGTTGATATTTCCTGGCAGCTGATGGAGCTGCATAATAGAAAACCATCATCTACCATACCAGAAATACTCATTGATTGTTTCTTAGACAACATAATGTGATGTCAATAGTAAGCTGTTAACGAGAGGAGGTCCTGACTGCTTGAATGAGTTATAACTACTCCCCTCTTTAAGGATATAAAGGAAACAAGGAATACATCCCTGATCTGACACCCGTTAAATCTCCACTTATTTCTCCAGGGTCTGTAAATTACTTACAGCTTAGAAGTCAAAGTGGAAATCTTGTCATTCTATACATAAAGCTGCCAAGAATTATCTTTAAATGTTAGAAATGGAAGAGCTCTTACAAAAACATTAAAAGATCTTACTCAGCATCTCTGGCATTGTAGGGATCCTCTTTAATCTTAATATAATAATGTGAGGATCCCCTTAATATAATGTGCCAAGCAGTGGGAGTGAACAAAAGTCAGCTGAAAAAGAAGTGAAACTTCCTGAATCTCCTTACATAGAGGGTGAGGAGAACAAGATAATTAATCATCATTTGCTTTTTGTCCTCTCTTATTTATTGTATGGTTTTGAAAAGAAAAACAGTGACTATTATAAAATATTTATTTTCAAATGTACCCATATGTCTTATACTTCTAAATTCTAACAGATTTATCACTGTTTGAGTAGCCACATAGTAAAAGAAAATTCTTAGAAGATAGAAGCAGGAGCTGGCTCTGTGATGCAGTGGGTTAAAACCTTGGCCCACAAGGTTATACTGTATACAGGTATAAATATGTTCAGGAGAGGGAACTAAGGTATTTAATTGTACAACAACCACCACAGTATGAGAGAACAGAAATCCATTCTGTGTTTCAGACTTCTCTCAAAACATAAAGTAAATGGCAATCTTCAAGGCCACAGAGGGCAAGAAATGTCAAGCTTATTACCAAATCCTACAATTAATAAGGCCAGGTTCAAAAAGACACCTAAGTCATTAATTTATTTTATTTTAAAAAATTTAGTTATTGGTTTGAAAGGCAGGATTACAGAGAGAAAGCAGGAGAGACAGTGAGAAAGAGATTCCATCTGCTAGTTCACTCACCAAATGGCCATCATGGCCAGGACTGGGCCAGACCAATGCCAGCAGCCCAGAACTCCTACCTGGGTGACAGGAGCCCAAGCATTTAGGTCATCTTCTGCTACATTCCCAGACACATAAGGAGCTATATCAGAAACAGCTGGGACTTGATCCAGTGCTCCTATGTGATACCAGCATCACAGGCAGCAGTTTAACCCGCTGTACCACAACACTGGTCCCTAAGCCACTATTCTAGTTCCATCAGATTTTGTAAACTATGTTGACCACACTTTGAAAAGTCAACAAGTCCAGGCTGTAATAAAAATATAGCTCATAATGCAGGCAAAATTGTCCTTCTCTTTTTTTCAAGATTTATTTTACTTATTTGAAAGGCAGAATTATAGAGCAAGAAAGAGGGAGAGACTGAGAGAGGTCTTCCATCCACTGGTTCACACCCGAAATGATCACAATGGCTACAGCTGGGCCAGGCAAAAAGTCAGGAGCCAGGAGCTTCATCTGGGTCTCCCATAGGGGTGGAGGGGCCTACACACTTGGGTTATCTTCTGTTGCTTTCCCAGACACATTATCAGGGAGCTGCATCAGAAGTGGAGTAGCCAGAACTCAAACCAGTGCCCAAATTGGATGCTGGCATTGCTGGTGGAGGCTTAACCTTCTATGCAACCACACTGGCCCCCAAAATTATATTTCCTTTCAGCACATTTACTTTGGGTATACTAATGCTGTAGATAAAGTAGTTTGTTTTCTTTCACTTATGTTCATAAAATATATAGATATCATCATTTCTTTTACACACAGGCACTCCAATGACGATCCTCAATAGTGCTCTTTGCAATTTTTTTTTTCATAATTTCTTACATGATTCTCCTTGTGACCAGTGGCTTACAACAATATTCATAGTTGTAGGATTGAAAATTTTCTAATTTTGCATATTTTACCTTTTATGTTAGAATCATTATAGTATGAGAAGACAGTGGCCACAGTTGTGGATATATTTTTTAACAGAGAGAGTAAAATAGACCCGCATGAGACTAAGCCACTGATCATGAATTCCATTAAATCAATTGATTGCACTAACCCAAAAAGGAGACATCAGTTAAACACACATATATTTCTCAGCCAAATTAGAATTGGCTCACATACTAGGACAAAATTTAGATTAAGTTAAGCATAAAAGAACACAGATTAAAATCACTATTGGCAAAACCAATGTTCAATTATCATCATTAAAGCTATAGTAAGCTATTGAATTTAGTTGCTTTGGAAAAATCATTTTTGGGGAAAGCACCATGCAATTAGCCACTTCATTATATGAATATGAACATGAGTCAGTTTTGCTAGGTGTTAGTAACGCTACCAAAACACACAATAATAAACAAAAACAACTACCTCCAACATAGTTATAATGGTGATGTGTATAAATAAATTACACAGATGGCAAGAGAGATTATTGAAAATTGACTCCTAATGTTTACATAATGCATCTTAAAACCTTAAATTATATGGCCCAGCATTCTGGTGCAGTAGGTTAAACCATCACTTTTGACACTGGCATCCCATATTCGAGCACAAATTCAAGTCCTGGCTGCTCCACTTCCAAGCCAGCTCTCTGCTAATGTACCTAGGAAAGCAGTGGATGACAGCCCAATTAATTGGGCCCCTGACACCCATATGGGAGACCTAGATGGAATTTCAGGTTCCCGGTTCCATCTGGCCTAGTCCCTGATGCTTTGGTCATTTAGGGCATGAGCCAGCATGGTGTATGTATGTATGTATATATATATATATATATATATACACACACACACACACACACATACACCCCACTTCTCCTCTGTCACTTTGCTTTTCAAATAAATAAATATTTTAAAATGAAAAACAGACTTTTATATGTTAAAGAAAAGCTTTCAATTATAAAGAAAATCTTGGTAGCAAGATTTTCAACAAATAACTTCTTGGTTATAAAAATATTTTTAACAAAATGCCCAATCACTGAAGGGATGGTAGGGAAGTAGAAATGTGCACCTGAACATGCCACACATAATATTGATAGAAATGTGTGGTTATTGTTGTCATGGTAAAAATACCGAAAGGAAGCAATATGTGTAGTCATGAATATTGTCAACTTACCAGTTAATGATTGGCACCGTATAGTCTTTATTTCAGAATCACCATGTGATGAGGAATAGATATGTTTCTAGAATGAAAACAATGGTTTATTTTACTCAATAGAAACTATTAACAATTATTAATATTGTTCATAATGTATTAAAACAAGTTTTTGCTTCACTGGCATCTTTTCATTTCCTATCTATGAATTGCCAAGAAAATAGAAAATTAAATTCCAATTCATAAGATTATGACTTCCAAGTACAATTTTGCAAAAAGTTTGGTGTTTTCTAAAACGTCTCTGAATCATGTAGACCCAAATTTACAAGTATAGTATGTAAGAAGCTCAAAACCTGGAGTGAAAAACAAGTCAATCTAGGGAAGAATAATTGGGCTAAGCTGCTTGTATTTAGTTATCCTCGTAATACCAAGCAAGAGATGTCAATGCACACATTACTGTACTTTTTCTGAAGGATTCATTCAGGTTCACACTTAATGATCTTTCTTTTTTGTTTTTTGTTTTGTTTTGTTTTGTTTTGTTTTGTTTTGTTTTTTGACAGGCAGAGTTAGACAGTGAGAGACAGAGAGAGTTATAGACAGTGAGAGAGAGACAGAGAAAGGTCTTCCTTCCTTCAGTTCACTCCCCTAATGGCCACCATGGCCGGCGCTGCGCCGATCCGAAGCCAGGAGCCAGGTGCTTCCTCCTGGTCTCCCATGCAGGTGCAAGGGCCCAAGCACTTGGGCCATCCTCCACTGCCCTCCTGGGCCACAGCAGAGAGCTAGACTGGAAGAGGAGCAACCGGAACTAGAACCCAGCACCCCAACCAGGACTAGAATCCAGGGTGCTGGCGCCACAGGCGGATTAATGATCTTTCTTAGAACATATTTGTTTCTAGGGGCAAACTGATGGTTGCCATCATCTATGGCTATAAAAGGCCAGATGCCCCAACCATTAAAATATTAACATGAAATAAACCACTTTAAAACAAAAGTGCTGTACCCTTACTTCATAGATAGAAATATATGTAGATGCTTTGGGTTCAACTAAAGACTTTATGCCAGAAATCTCATGGACTGGACCATCACATCTACAAAGTATTAAGAAAGAGGAGCTCACTGTATAATCCATTTCAATATAAATTCAAAATGCCATTCTCCAGACTATTTCCATAAACAAATGTCAATAGGTTATTGGCTCTGGCATTCTAATTACTTTTCTTAATCTGTCAAATATCAACAGCATCATCATTTTAATCCTCAGTAATGACCGAAATTATCGGACTAACATTTCTATGTCTTTCTACTTTTTCCCCATCATATTTATTCACAATAATTAGGTCATCAAAAATAAGAAAATGAGAAGTTATGTCCTGCTTTTGAAATTGAGAACTTCCTGTGTGTCAAGAGTTGCTCTTATTTAATTGGGTTTAACTCTTCTCAGAAAAAAATGTTAAAAATTCTGAATTTTAAGTCCCCTTCTTTTGTCTCAGAAAATGCAGAAAGATTGTGTCATAAACTCATTTAAAATAGATTAATAAAATACACTGTTTCATCTGTAAATACACTTTTGGATTAATGCAACCATATTTATATGTTCATAATATGACACAGAAATACTATTTTACTCAGTGATATCACATGAGGTTTATTGTATGCACATTCTCAGCACCTACTTATTCCGTTTAGAAGGCACTTCTTTCACAGGCCACTGTATGAACATGTGCTTAGATTACTTCAACAACTAATATATGCTCAATCTACTAAATCACACATTTCTCAGAACCATTTACCCAAGTTACCAACATTGTTAGAAGCTGGGTGCCAGGTGTTGGATGCAGTTTTGCTTAGATAATGCTTTCCCAAAAAATCAACTATAGCAATTGGACAATTGGAAAAATATTTATATGTCAGAAATATTCTCCAAACTTCTCAAAGTCACATGAATATCTGCTATCTCTAGTACACTCCTTCTACCTTTTGTTTACTAATTCATAACTACTCTTTTTTAAAATTATGGTATAATACACAAAAATAAATTTACTTCTTTAATCATTTTTAATGTACAGGTCACTAAACTATATCCACATCATTGTACAACTAATCTCCAGAACTTTTTCATCTTGTAAAACTGAAACTTTATGCAATTAAACAATTTCCATATTTTCTCCCCAGCCCTGCCCTTGGAAACCACCATTCTACTTTTCATACAGTATATGTCTCTTTGTGACTTAGCATAATATCCAAGGTCTATCCATATCGTAGCATGTATCAAAATTTCATTTTAAAGAGTTAATAATATTCAATTGTGTGTCTGTGTGTGTTGTGATTTGTTAATTCATTTACACGTTGATCGACACTGCATTGCTTCTACTTTTGGTTGTCGCCAGACAACATTGCAACAAGCATGGATATGTAAATATCTCTTCAAGATTCTGTTTTCAATTCTTTTGGATACACTCAGATTGCTAGATAATAATGGTAATTATATTTTTAATACATTTAGCTAGAACTGTTTTTCATAGTGGTTTGCAACATTTTACATTCCCACCAACAGTACACAAGGGTTCCAATTTCTCCACATCCTCACCAACATTCATCATTTTCTGTTTGTTTAATAGTAGACACACTGGGACCTGTCTTGCAGCACATTAGATTAAGCCACTGCTTGGGACAGCAGTATCCCATATCAGAGTGTCAGTTATAGTGCTGGCTACATTGCTTCAAATCCAGCTTCCTGCTATTGTGCCTGGGAAAGCACTGAAAGATACCCCAAGCAATTGGGCCCATGACATTCATGTGGGTGTTTCTGGCTCCTGGCTTCAGTCTGGACTTGTCTCAGGCTTTGCAGTAATTTGGGGAGCAAATCAGTGGATGAAAGATCTCTTTCCCTCCTTATCTCTCACTTTTTCTCTCTTTCACTCTGCCTTCCAACAAACAAATCTTTTAAAAAATCATTTTGTCAAATATGCAAGAGTTCATTTCTAGGCTCTTCAATCTATTCATAATTACTTTTGTTATGTTTATTTTTATCCTTTTTTTGTTCTTTTAAGAAATATTGTATTGCTTTTAGAGATAACATATTTTTGATTATATTATAGTCAAAGGCTTATTGACTCCACTAAATAAAGAGTTCAGCAAAGAAGAAGTAAAAAGACCATAGTCCAGCAGAAAAATACATATGGGCTGTATCCTTTAAGCAAAGGCAAAAATATTCAATTTTACCATATAAACTAAATGCCATTATAGTTACAAAATCATTAAAACTATAGCAATAAATAATTCCTATCAATTTGTTTGACAAATATGTAAAACAAACTTTGACAAAACACTGTATTTGCAGCAAAACCGATATACTCAGGCATTGCTCTGTTTCTTTTTTAATTTTAGCTCTCACATATAAGGGTGAACATGCAGTGCTTGTGTTTCTGTGTCTAGTTTATTTCATTCAACATAAATACTACCAGTTCCAATGGTCTTGCTCCAAAACTAGAATATAATTATTTTTATAGCTGAATTATACTCCACTGCACATATATATGTAGATATATAAAACATATATCACACTGTATTTATTATGGACACCATGGTTGATTTCATATCTTGGCTATTGTCAACAGCTGCTGTAAACATGGTAGATGAGGTATTTTTGGTACAATGAATTCATGTCTTTTGCATATATATATATATATATTCCATAGTGGGATTGCTGGATCAAATGGCAAGTCTATTTCTAAAGAAAATTCCATACTATTGTCCACAGTGGTTACACTAATTTTCATGCCCATGAATAGTGTATAAGTTTTAATTGAAAAAAAAAAAACCAGGATATTCAAGGAGAATTCAAAAAGATCATGGAATTTTAAAGTGAATTTATTGCAAAAAATTTGAAATCCAAGCATATGAGAGATCTTCAAAAAGTTCACAGAAAACAGATTTAGTCAAAAAACTATGCATGAATTTCAATTTTTTGCATTCAAATAAACTTCTTTTAATCTGTTTTCCAAGACCTTTTGGAATTTCCCTTATGTTTATGGTGTATGATTTTTTCATTTATGTATATGTTGCAAAATGGCTGAATCAACATAATTGCTATACATTACCTGAAATAGTTATCATATTTTTGAGAAAACATCAAATCTACTCAGTAATTTTCAAATATATAATGTGTTGCTATTAATGATATCATAACCTACAATAGAACTCTTAAAATTTTCCTATGTCTAAATAAATTTACATGTCCTTCAGCCAACATCTCCCAAATATCTGTAACCACCAGCTTCTGGTAACCAACATTCTACTCTCCGTGTTCATAAATTTCACCTTTTTACATTGTACATATGAATGAGTTCATGGAATACTTGCATTTCTGTTCCTGGCTTATTTCACTTACCATAATGTTCCCTAATTCCATCCATATTATCACAGATGACAAGATTATATATCACATTTTCTTATCTGACATTTAGATTTATCCCATATTTTGACTATTTGAATAATGCTGCAATGAACATGAAATTGAAGATATCTCATCAACATACTGATTTTATTTACTTTGAATATATACCCAGTAGTGGGATTGCTGGATTATATGATAGTTCTAGTTTAAATTTTTTGAGGAAACTCCACAATTGCTCTTCTAATTGATATTCCCACCCACAGTGTTCAAGGATTCCCTTTTATCCACATTCTCATCAACATTGTTAATTTTAACCTCTTTAATTATAGCCATTGTAGTAGGTATGAGATGACATCTTATTGTGGTTTGAATTTGCTTTGTCCTGATCATTAATGAGGTTAAGCATTTTTTCACATATTCATTAGGATTTTTATAACTTCTTTTGAACAATGTCTATTCAAGTACTTTCCCCTTTTTAGAGTATATAAACAATTATTTTCTCTTTTTGTGGAAGGGAGAGAGAGAGAGAGAGAGAGAGAGAGAGAGATTGAGAGAGAGAGACAAAGAGAGAGAGAGATTGAGAAAAAGAAACAGAGAGAAACATTTCTGATTGACTTTATAAATGCCCAAAACAAACAGGACTTGGCCAAGCCACATTCAGGAACCAGGAACTCAATCTGGATTTCCCATGTGGGTGGCAGGGACCCAACTACTTGAGTCGTTGTCTGCTGCCTCCCAAGGTGTATAATTAATGAAGTCAGATTTGAAGTGGAGAATCCAGAACTCCAGCCAGACACTCTGATACAGGATACAGGTTTCCCAAGGCAGATCTTAACCACTGTGCCAAAAACCCATCCCATTTGCCCATTTTTAATTGGGTTCTATCTTTTCTTACAAATGAGTTGAGTACGTTTTACACTTTGTTAGCCCATTATCAGATATAAGGCTTACGCATATTTCTTTCACATTCTGTATGTTGTCTCTTCATTATGTTGATAGTTTCTTTCATTTTGCATAAGCTTTCTTGTTTGAAATATTCCCACTTGTCAATTTTTTGGTTTTGTTGCCAATGACTTTGGCATTATATACAAAGTATCCTCACCAAGATCAAAATCAAGGATCTTATTCCATATCTTTTTTTTCCTCAGGAGTTTTATAGTTTCAGGCCTTACATTTAAGTCTTTAAATTATTTTGAGTATATTTGTATACATTGTGAGATGAGGGCATAATTTTAATCCTTTGCAAATGGATATTCAGTTTTAATAACACCCTTTTTTGAAGATGTTTCTTCCCCATGGAGTGTTGTGGGCATCTCTGTCAAAAATCAGTTAATTGACTATAAAGCATGGATTTATGTGTGAAATTGTTTTTCAGTTCCATTGGCCAGTGTGTCTGTTTTTATGTGAATATTATCTGTTTGATATCTCTGTAGGAGATATTAAATCAGAGGTTGTAATACCTCCAGCTTTCTGATTTTTGCACAGACCTACATTAATTTCAGGATTTTTTATTTCTGTGAAAAAATGCCTAATATTATAGAAATTGAATTGAATCTGAAGATTGCTTTGGGCAGTGTAGACTTTTTAACAATATTATGTTAGTATGGGCTATCTTTCCATTTATTTGTATCTTCTACAATTTATTTCATTAATGTTTTATAATTTTCAGGATATGGATCATTTACCCCCTTGGTTATATTTAGTTCTAAATATTTTACTTTTTGTAGCTTATTTTGTTTAGCAACCACAACTTTTGGAAGGTTATATTCAAGAGAAAAATAACCAGGTTTTTAAGGTTTATTTATTTTACTTGAAAGAGTTACACAGAGAGAGGAGAGGCAGAGAGAGAGGTCTTCCATCTACTGGTTCACTCCCCAATTCCTTGCAACAGTTAGAGCTGGACCAATCTGAAGCCAGGAGCCAGGAGCTTCATCCATGTCTCCCACATGGGTAGCAGGGGCCCAAGAACTTGGACCATCTTCCACTGTTTTCCCAGACACATTACTAGCCAGCTGGGTAGGAAGTGAACCAACTGGGACACAAACTGGTGATCATATGGGAGTCCAGCATCTCATCACAGGCGGCACCTTAACCCACTGCACCAAAATGCAGGTGCTTCAAATGACGCAATGAATATGCTGCTGAATTTATTTGCTAGTAATTTCTTGAGTGTTTTACATATATGTTCATCAGTACTATTGTCTTGTAATGTTCTTTTCTTGGCATTTTCCTGTCCAGCTTGGGTGTCCAGGTAATGCAGGTGTCAATAATTAATTTGGCCAAATTCCCATCTCTTTAGTTTTTAATTTTATATTATTTTTAGTTTTTAGAAGATTGGGAAGGGTCCAGCAGTGTGGAGTAGCAGGAAAAACCACCGCCTGTGGTCTCAGAATCTGATATGGATGCAAGTTTGTGTCCCAGCTGGCCACCTGTGATGCAGCTCCCTGCTAATGGCCTGGGAAAAGCAGTGGAAGACGGCCCAAGTGCTTTGTGCCCCTGCACCCATATGAGAGACTTGGAGGAAGCCCCTGGCTCCTGAATCCTGGCTCCTGGCTTTGGCCTGGCACAGCCCTGACCATTATAGCCATCTGGGGAGCGAAACAGTGGATGGGAGATGCTGGCTCCCTCTCTCTCTCTCTCTCTCTCTCTCCCTCCACCCCTCCCTACTCCCCTCTCCTCTCTCCCTCTGTAGTTCTGACTTTCAAACAAATAAATAAATCTTTTCAAAAATTGATTATGAGAGACTCCATAACTCTGACTTGATATTCAGAAACTAATAATGTCCTCATCCTACACAAGACTAACTGAAACCTAAGTTTGACACAGGTAAGCATGAAGTTCTGACATCCAATAAAAGAACTCAGTATAACAGTGAAGAATAAATTTCACATGTGATAACTAAATTCAGAGTAAAAATCTGATGATTTACCTAAAAAAATGTTTTTATCAGGAAGAACAAAAAGGGAGGGAATGAGGATGGTCAAATTAAGAAATGAAAGAAGGTGGAAAGGAAGCAGTGAGGGAGGAAACAATAAAAGAAAAGAGAAAGAAGTGAAAGAAAGAAAGAGAGAGAGATCCTTTGTAGCATTTGACAATATCCACAAAAGCAAGTGTAACATGTAACTATAGTAGTTCTATGCCCTGTAGAATATAGATTCAACATAATAATACATGCTCTACTAAGAGCCAACAATCTGTATCTTGTTCTCACCTTGACCAGCTACTTTTTTACAGCTTTTTTTTTATTTAGTAAATATAAATTTCCAAATTACAGTTAATGGATTACAATGCCTTCCCCCCCCCATAATTTCCCTCCCACTCGCACCCCTCCCATCTCCCGCTCCCTTTCCCATTCCATTCACATCAAGATTCATTTTCAATTATCTTTATATACAGAAGATCGATTTAGTATATATTAGGTAAAGATTTCATCAGTTTGCACCCACAGAGAAACACAAAGTGTAAAATACTGTTTCAGTACTAGTTATAGCATTACTTCACATTGGACAAAACACTAAGGACAGATCCCCCATGAGAAGTAAGTACACGGTGACTCCTGTTGTTAACTTAACAATTTGACACTCTTGTTTATGGCGTCAGTAATCTCCCTAGGCTCTAGTCATGAATTGCCAAGGCTATGGAAGCCGTTTGAGTTCGACGACTTCGATCTTATTCCGACAGGGTCATAGCCAAGGTGGAAGTTCTCTCCTCCCTTCAGAGAAAGGTACCTCCTTCTTTGATGGCCCCATTCTTTCCACTGAGATCTCACTCACAGAGATCTTTCATTTAGGTCTTCTTTTTTTTTTCCCCAGGGTGCCTTGGCTTTCCATGCCTAAAATACTCTCATGGGCTCTTCAGCCATATCCGAATGCCTTAAGGGCTGATTCTGAGGCCAGAGTGCTATTTAGGACATCTGCCATTCTATGTGTCTGCTGTGTATCCCACTTCCCTTGATGGATCATTCTCTCCCTTTTTGATTCTATCAGTTAGCATTAGCAGACACTAGTCTTGTTTGTGTGATCCCTTTGACCATTAGACCTATCAGTGTGATCAATTGTGAACTGAAATTGATCACTTGGACTAGTGAGATGGCATTGGTACATGCCACCTTGATGGGATTGAGTGAAATGGACACTATGAGAAACAGTGACTTGATCAGCTCTTGTCCTGACTGTTGATGTACAATGTAATACTTTATCCATTTTAGTATTTTTTTGTTTTGTTTTGTTCTAGTATTAAAGGTTGAACTCTGTAATTAACACACAATTATTCTTAGGTGTTTAAATTTTAACTGAAAAATAATCCCTGTTAAATATAAGAGTGGGAATAAGAGAGGGAGGAGATGTACAATTTGGGACATGCTCAATCGGACTTGCCCCCAAATGGTGGAGTTAGAATCATGCCAGGGTATCCCAATACAATCCCATCAAGGTGGCATGTACCAATGCCATCTCAGTAGTCCAAGTGATCAATTTCAGTTCACAATTGATCACACTGATAGGTCTAAGGGATCACACAAACAAGTCTAGTGTCTGCTAATACTAGCTGATAGAATCAAAAAGGGAGAGAATGATCCAACATGGGAAGCGAGATACACAGCAGACACATGGAATGGCAGATGTCCTAAATAGCACTCTGGCCTCAGAATCAGCCCTTAAGGCATTTGGATATGGCTGAAGAGCCCATGTGAGTATTTTAGGCATGGAAAGCCAAGACACCCTGGGGGGAAAAAAAAAAGAAGACCTAAATGAAAGATCTCTGCGAGTGAGATCTCAGTGGAAAGAATGGGGCCATCAAAGAAGGAGGTACCTTTCTCTGAAGGGAGGAGAGAACTTCCACCTTGGCTATGACCCTGTCGGAATAAGATCGAAGTCGTCGAACTCAAAAGGCTTCCATAGCCTTGGCAATTCATGACTAGAGCCTAGGGAGATAACTGACGCCATAAACAAGAGTGTCAAATTGTTAAGTTAACAACAGGAGTCACTGTGTACGTACCTCTCCTGTGAGATCTGTCCTTAGTGTGTTGTCCAATGTGAAGTAATGCTATAACTAGTACTGAAACAGTATTTTACACTTTGTGTTTCTCTGTGGGTGCAAACTGATGAAATCTTTACCTAATATATACTAAATCGATCTTCTGTATATAAAGATAATTGAAAATGAATCTTGATGTGAATGGAATGGGAAAGGGAGCGGGAGATGGGAGGGGTGCGAGTGGGAGGGAAATTATGGGGGGGGGGAAGCCATTGTAATCCATTAACTGTACTTTGGAAATTTATATTTACTAAATAAAAAAAAAGAAAGAAAAAAATAAAAGAGTGAAGGTAATGAAAATGAAATGATAAAGACTTCTAGTATGTTTCAGAAAAATATCTATATTAGAAAATTAGAGTAACAAAATACAAAAAACAGTTGTTATAACATAGCAAAGAAATGTATTCATATAATTATGTAGTTAGACATGAGACTTTCTGTTAAGTGGTTTTCATGGAACATAAAAGGCTGAAATTTAGTGCTGGCCTGAATTTTAGATAATTAAGTAGTCTTAAATAAGTAGTCTTAAAATATGAGAAATTTAGGAACCTAAAATAATAAGTATAAAGAAGTCAATATTAAAATAATGAATAAAGTGTGTCCATTATTATTATTATAAAACTGATGAATGAAAACAAAATATCAATATCCTTAATCTACCTTTTCATGTAATTTGAAAAATTTAAGAATTTAAAAATAGGAGATAAAATAATTAGTGCCTTATGCTCACTTCCTTAAGTACAGAGTTCCCCTTCTCCTTTCTGATCACTTAGTTTAGACAATTATGTCCTGTTTCCTCTCCCACATCCAGCTAGTGCTTCCTTTTCAGAAAAGGCTACAAATGTTAGTTCAGTAATAATTTCTCAGCCAATGAAATGTTGCCTGAGACTGTTCACACACTAATAGAAATCTGGTGTCTTAAAGGTAGTAAAAATTCTGTTACTATAGTAGAAATAGACATCATGCACGCACATGCATGTTTGTCTTTATCATTATTGAGGATCGCCAGTGTGTAACGTTATCAAGGCATAAGCATAAAGCTATGGTTAGAATCATACTGTGAGAACTTAGAATTTAAATAGTTATTTGGAAATAGAAGTGCTTAGGTTTCAGAACATTTCTGTATCTTAAAATTGTTGTCTGCCTACATATTTTATTATAAAACTACCTATTTTGACATAACTATAATCAGCTGAAACAAAATTCTATGCAAGAAAAAATGACTTAGAATAACTCTACAGAATTATTAAAAGTAGTTGTTTTAGGGGCAGGTGTTCAGCTTAGTGGTTATGATGCAACATAGGACAAAGTCTCTGGCTTAAGTTCTGGGGTTTGCTTCCAATCCAGCTCCCTGTTAATATGCATCCTGGGAGGCTGCAGGTGTTGACTCAAGTACTCAAGTCCCTGCTGTGCACACGGGAGACCCAGATTGTGTAGCTGACCTTCAAATAAATAAAATAAATACATAGATAAAAATTTAAAAATAGAAGTAGTTGTGTTTACTTGGTGAAACTGAGAAAACTTTCTTCCTACTTCTTCTCTATTATGGAAATCTTATTTAAGTATGCATATTTGTGATAAATAAAACACATTCTGCAGGTTTGTATGTAAATATTGATTATGTCTATTATGACAGAAATAAAAAATCAATAAAGACGGATACAATGTGTGTGAATTGGAATACTGTGATGACGTTTATAAGCAATACTGAAATGGAAACTGAACATAAAAGGGACAAGCAGGAAAGAATTTGGGACCTGATATGTGTATGGTGATGTAGAAAAGTGTCTTATATTTGAAATTCTTCAGCCAAGATGACTTACATTGCAAATCATTTACTTCTCACCTCAACAAAACAAGATCATAGTTAGTAGGTTGAGCAATTATGTGTGGTTCATACATTCCAGATTTCTTCCCGATTTCTTCCCTGTGATATGGCCTTTGTCCTTGAACTACTAGCTGTCTTTTGTACTCACTAATTCATAGGGTAACTAATATGTGTTAGCTACTATATAAAATAATGCAGATGATGAACTGGACAGATACAGACAAAATGTCTGCCTTCATTTTACTTACAACTATAAGAGTCAGTGGCAGGGCCAGCGTTGCGGTGTAGCAGGTAAAGCCGCTGCCTGCCATTTCGGCATCCCATATGGGTGCATGTTCTAGTCCCAGCTGCTCCACTTCCGATGCAGTGCTCTGCTATGGCCTGGGAAAGCAGTAAAAGATGGCCCAGGTCCTTGGGCCCCTGCACCCATGTAGGAGACCTGGAAGAAGCTCCTGGCTCCTGGCTTCGGATTGGTCCAGCTCTAGCTGTTGCAAGGAATTGGGGAGTGAACCAGCAGATGGAAGACCTCTCTCTCTCTGTCTCTCTCTCTCTCTGCCTCTCCTCTCTTTGTGTAATTCTGACTTTCAAGTAAAATAAATAAACCTTAAAAAAAGAAATTTTCAAGTCAATAAAAAGTCAATTACCTTATAAAAAAAAAAGTCAGTGGCCAGCATTGTGGTGCAGCAGATTAAGCCACAGCCTATAACTCTGACATCCCATATGAGTGTCAGCTTGATTCCCATTTGCTCTATTTCCAATCCAGTTCCCTGCTAATGCACCTGAAAGAGAAGCAGATGGCCCAAGTACTTGGGCCCCTGCCACCCATGTCAGAGACCCAAATGGAGTTCCTGGCTCCTGGCTTCAGCCTGGCCCAGCCCTGGCCATTGCAGCCATTTAGGGAGTAAGCCAGTGGGTACAAGATATATCTCTCTGTCTTTTTGTCTCTCCTCTCTTACTCTGTCTAATACAAATTTGAAAATTAAAATTAAAAAACAATTCTAAGAGTCACATATAAAATATTTACATAATTATTTAATTATAACACTAATATATACAGTAAGGAGAAATACAAGATAATTTAGCATATAAGAGAGGGAATTAACTTAGTCTAAGAAGTAAGAAAAGGCTGCATTGAGGAAGATAATTTCATTTGATATCAGGATGGAAAGAAATGATTGAAATAAGATATAGATGGCCGGCACCACGGCTCACTAGGCTAATCCTCCGCCTTGCGGCGCCGGCACACCGGGTTCTAGTCCCGGTCGGGGCGCCAGATTCTGTCCCGGTTGCCCCTCTTCCAGGCCAGCTCTCTGCTGTGGCCAGGGAGTGCAGTGGAGGATGGCCCAAGTGCTTGGGCCGTGCACCCCATGGGAGACCAGGAGAAGCACCTGGCTCCTGCCATCCGATCAGCGCGGTGCGCCGGCCACAGCGCGCCAGCCAAGCAGCCATTGGAGGGTGAACCAACAGTAAAGGAAGACCTTTCTCTCCGTCTCTCTCTCTCACTATCCACTCTGCCTGTCAAAAAAAAAAGATATAATGGGTCAATGTGGCTAGACTTCAGCAAGTAAATGAGAGAGTGAAGGAACATAGAATATACAGTAAGATTATTAGGGGTCAAACAATGCTAAGCTTGAAATTTTGAGATTTGATTATTTTTTTACAGCTCTTTGCTATACTCTTGAGGAACAGTGGCTTTTCTACTCACTACTTGTTGAATTCTTTATTTAGTGGAGGGTTAAGATAGTAAAGTAAATTGGAATTACATCATCACAAAAATTAAAAGAAAAAGAGGAGAGAGGGTAGGAGCATGGGCAGGAGGGAGGGTAAGGTGGGAAGAGCCATTATGCTCTTAAATCTATTTGCATGAAATACATTACATTTGTTCACAACATATAAATAAAAAATTTAAATAAAAATTTTAAAAGTTTTTTTTTAAAAAAAGCCTTTTGGCCTTTATCCTAAACACAAAGTGAAGCCATTGAAGAGTTTTAATAGCTGGGCATTTTTAGAAGTTCACACTCACTATTATGTAGAGAATATATAAGGATACGCTATACAGTAGCCCCGGTTACAAACAATGATTACTTAGTAAGAGAAATGGAGATTGGTAAGCAAGGGAAGTGGGGGGGATACTTAAATGTGTCTTAAGTTTCTGGTACCATTTGAATATATATGTGATAAAGAACACCAGAAAAACAATGAATTTAAAGAAGAAAGTAAAGTACATACCTTGGACTTAAAAAGCATAATGTCTTGGACATGTCAAATTTGGGAGGTATTCAAGCAAAGAATACCAATAAACAGCTTGATACACTATTGGGAATTGGCTGGTAAGGTCTTCTCAGGAGATATAATTTTGGGACATTTACGATATTTACTGGCTCTCCTATTTCCATGGGCTTAAGCAGTCATACTCACTGATTTGTCTTGCTTCAAGTAACATTTCAATCCAGCTCTCATTCTTTTGTGGAATCATTTGCACAAGCGAGCTCTTGACCTCCATGAGAACAGTAGAAAAGGAAATTTGGACAGTTTTCCTAAAACTTACTGTGCTCCCCATTTTCCACTTGGGTATTTATTGGAAGAGATCATGAGCACTTCTAACCGGGGCTTCTGAGAAACATTAATTATCAAGGACAAACTTCTAAGGTCCCACTTGACCCAATCTTGCCTGATTTTCTTTGCCACAAATTTAAATAGTTTTCAGCAGCATATAAGACTTCTTTCATACTGTTACAACTGTATCTGTATCTGTGGAATACTCAGTTTGTTAAGGAGCTCTTACTAAATCATATTTAATCATAACTTTCATGAATCAGTTTTAATGAGATTGGATCTCTAGGATGCATAACACCTTTTATGACTATAAACAGCATAAATGAATGCCAGAGTTACACATACTCTTCAGGGAACTCGAATGCAAGTTGTTATTTGTTGCCTGCACCCACTACTTTTCAGTTGCTCAAGAAAAGTATCCTTTAGTATTTAAAACTCTGATTTAATCATTCACCTTCATAACTACCTATTTATTCACTGAAATTAGAATGCAAGGAACCTTTAGGACTGGGAAGTCAAAACAAACAACATCTAATCACTTCTGCACCAATCCTGAGAAATATGAGTTTAGGAATCTTAAGATGGAGTTCCTAGACCACATCCATACTGACCAAGACTTAACATGATGTTGAACAATATGTCTATGATGTCAAAGAGGCCCTCAACTAAAACAATAGGGTCCAACAGTTTCTGGAGTTCACAAGGTATTGCCAATTATCTCTCTTTTTTCTACTGCTCTCAATGACAAATCTTCTCTCAAAATGGAACGAGTATAATTCATATCACACCTCTAGCATTCTAAGAGTATAAAGATTATTCATTTTTATCTTCATTCTGATATATCAATAAACTTCAGCTTTCAGTTTTACAGTAGATGCCCCAAAACTGTGATTTGGCCAAATGTCTTACAAATGACTCAAACATGAATGATTTATACCTTTTTGTCTATTTCTTGAAAAAGTGGTTACTGAGTGATGTGAACTCTGGTTTGTAGCATAAATTATTGTCAGTGATAATAGTCACCATTGAAGTTTGAGAGAAATTCATGAAAAGATGCAAGGACTCAGTATTGATACAGTCTAATCATTACAATCCAGAGAAAATGGGTATAAATATGGACTTACATACCTAAAGGAAACACTTTAAACAAATATGTGAAGAAGAAATGTGTATACAATGAAAAGTAAAATGAGGATTTTATAACAAAATATCAGTCTAGACATCAGATATAAAACTCAACTAAAGAGAGAGGTATACTAAGTTTACTGCTTATCACCATGCCTAGATTATAGTTTATATTAAATTGCTGTTGACTCTCTGAATAGAATAAAAAACATATGAATGATGTGGAAAAAAATTAAAATTAGAATAAAATTAAGCATATTATGAGTCATATACCAAATATGTGAGCAGCTATTTAAAAAGGATAAATTAAGATTGGAGAAAGAAGTAGAAAAAATGTGAGAGTCTTTGCTGTATTAGAAATAATGCATGATAGTACCTTATACAGGAATTTTCAGTGAAGAAGGAGAAAATCATGAGATTCAAAATACAGTTTTAGTCACAAAATAAACAGTACATTACAATTAACTGAATAAATGAAGGTTAGAGAAAATAAGGTGTCAAGTTAGTCGCTAGATAAATAATGGTAATCTCTAAGGTATTTAAAAGACTTTATCTTTGACATTTCCCTTTATCCCATCCTCTACATCCCCAATAAGCCACTATGAAATGGGACAGAGAATGGTATCACCCAATGGTATAAGCATAAAAAGATATAAGTTTCTACTCAAAAAAGAATGACCATTCAGAAATGAAAAACATGAGGAAAATGTCATGTCCACATCACAGTCTTATGTCCTATGAGCGGTGAAATAAAACATATCCTCAGTAGAGAATTCTATGACTAATCTTATGAAAGAACAACGGTAAAATCAAGAAGAGGAGAAATGATTTTGTGGTAATGACTAAGAATATATAGGGATCTACTTACAATTAAACAGGATGATAGGGATGATGGTTAATTGCAGTGGTGAGAAGAAATGGTGCAAAGATGTGCACTGTGATAGGGAGCTATGAGTACTGGAACGTATCTTTTAGCAGATAACTAATGGCCGCAGAAATAAGAAAGCATGGGTGAAATTGATTGATCTTAAATAGTCTATCATTGTTCCACAGAGAAGTAGTAAAAGATAACAGGGTTAACCTGACTTGGTCTCAATATGGGTTGCTTTTTTCTGTCTATTCTAGACCCTGTGTAGGTGAGAGCTGTCCTTAGGTTACACAGGAGCAAAAAGAAGTGTACTTGTATGGATGAGGTAACCTCCAGCTTTGGATGCCACACCACCCATAAAATGAACAAAAGAAGACAGACAATTGAATACAAAACTGCATTTAAAAGTATTTTGAGATCATACTTAATAATTTTATGTTGTTGATTTTTCCATTCCTGCCAACTTTTGGCATTAAGGAATTAGAAATCCAGTGTTGTCATACCTTTTCTTTGTTAAGAGAATTTGAGCATTCAGAGTGTCAAGTAAAAACTTCAAAATCTAAAAAATCTACAACCTATAGCCCTCATGACACCAAGTTTTGGGATGTATTATAGACAAAAATCTTATTTAATAGCAGGGAAATCCTATCATATATAGAATGATAATGTATTTTTTTTTGACAGGCAGAGTTAGACAGCGAGAGAGAGACAGAGAGAAAGTTCTTCCTTTTTTTCTGGTGGTTCACCTCTCAAATGGCTGCCATGGCTGGCGTGCTGTGCCGATCCGAAGCCAGGAGCCATGTGCCTCCTCCTGGTCTTTCATGTGGGTGCAGAGCCCAAGCACTTGGGCCATCCTCCACTGCCTTCCCGGGCCACAGCAGAGAGCTAGACTGAAAGAGGAGCAACCGGGACAGAATCTGGTGCCCCAACCGGGACTAGAACCTGGGGTACCAGGGCTGCAGGCGGAGGATTAGCCAAGTGAGACAGCGCCAGCCAAATGATAATGTATTTTAATCAAACAAAAATAGAAGCTTTGTGACTTTCCCACAAGCTTTCAGGAACCCAGGTAAAAACTGGAAAATGAATATTAACCGAGGATGAGGAAAATGCAAGGCAAACTAGCAACAGATTCCAGCATGGAATATTATTATTATTTCTTTGTGTTTTCTTAAACTACAACCTTGCAATTGATAGATAATCAGTTTTGTCCAATGGTGAAAGAGGAAAATGAGGAACTATCTATATTATCTTGAATCAATTTTTTAATGTCATCCTTAAGTAATAAAAAGGCTCTTCGCTTCCCAAATATTTGGAAAAGCCAGCTTTTCAGCTTTCCTGGACTTTCTTAACCTAAAACATAATTGGTCCATTTATGTGAGCAAATAACATATAAGGTCCAACTATGTGAGCAAATCTTGAGTTTTTTTTCTCTTTTAAAAGTTAGAATAATCAGAAAAATAAAATAAAATAATATTACCTGTAAAGATCTGTCTCATGAGACTGACAAGTGTATTCCACTTTTTGAAGTATAGTGAGTATTTATTTTATCCATTTTATATAAAATCATATCAATGTCTCCTAAAAAATATTCCCTGAGTAACATTTACCTTCAGTTTTTAAGACAAAAGGCCTAGAACATGGAAAGGCTAAGACTTTTCTTCCATTCCAAACAATTCATGATAAATTCTTATTCACTATATCTGAGTAGAATGCAAAATGTATCCATTCATATAGCCTTGACTTCAAGTTATTATTATTATATTTTTGTCCTTCTGTGTGATCCAAATTCTGATGGTTCCATCTTGTGGTGAAAATCAGAATAGATTCTGCATATTTTGTATTATGTATTTCATCTATAAAATATATAAAATAAAATTATTGTAAAAATTGAAATTACATTAGAAACTTTGCTGTGTCATAAATGTTTTAACATACTATCCTTGTCCTCAAGAAATTCATATCTAGTAGGAAATAAAAGCACATAGAAATATATTTCATTATACTTTAATTGCTATGAAAAGAGAAGCTTGCACAAGGGGCAGTAACAACACAAAAGAAATGTCTGATCCCTTTTACTTCTCCTGCAGGTCAGGTAGGAAATGACACTGCTTGGTCCCTCAGGGCTTCTGTTAGGATGCTAAGCTATGGTTACATGAGAAATGAAGTTAACGTCAGAATTGCTGTTGAGGAAGAAGGACAAAGCTTGAAAAATGGGATCAGAGATAAGCGATTGAGACAAATATCGGGAGTCAAAGGTAAACAGGGATGATACCAGAAAGGAGTAACAGGTAGAGTTAAGAAAAAGGGAAGTAGTGTTGTAGAGCATTCCTAGAGAAAATAAAGAACTCTATAATTGGAAACTGGAAGGCTGAGCACGGGGCTTAGACTTCCAATAAAGATTATATTTTAACTTCATCCCTTGAGGCACTACTCTGGAGTAAACACATAATAATGTTGAAATATAAATAATGAAGATAAAGACACATTCTGGAAAAAAAAAGAACATTCTCTGTGAATTGTAAATAAAAGGAAAAATGCACCAATGAGTAAAACTAAAGCAATGGTTTGCTGCTCTCTGGGCTCAAGTCATGCAGTGGATCTAGGATTTAGTCTCCTATAAAGTCTGGGAATTGAAAGTACTCTATGTACATTTAAAGAATAGAGCCAAGATTGCTGATTAAAACCAGTATCTGGGGGCTGGTGCTGTGGTGTAGCGGGTAAGGATGCCGCCTACGGTGCTGGCATCCTACATGGGCACCAGTTCCGGTCCAGCTCTCTGCTGTGGCCTGGAAGGGCAGTAGAGGGTGGCCCAGGTCCTTTGGCCCCTGCACCCACATGGAAGACCCAGAGGAAGCTCTAGGTTCCTGGTTTTGATAGGCCCAACTCCAGCCATTGTGGCCATCTGGGGAATGGCCCAGCGGATGGAAGACTCTCTCTGTGACTTTCCCTTTCACATAAATAAATAAATCTCTAACAAAAAAAAATAAAAACTACAATATCTGGGATGATACACCCAAACTCATGAAAAATGATTAAAGCTTGGGCTGGCACTGAAGCACAGACCACGACCTGCAAAGCCTGAAACCCACATGGGCACTGGTTCAAGTCCTGGCTGCTTCACTTCTGATCCAGCTCCTGCTGATGAGCCTGGGAAAGCAGCGAAAGATGGCCCAAGTCCTTGAGCCCCTGCCACCCATATGGGAGACCTGGAAGAAGCTCCTGCATCCCGGCTTCAGCCTGACACAGCCCCAGCCACTGTGGACATTTGAGGAGTGGACCAGCAGATGAAAAATCTCTCTCTCTTTCTTTGCTTCTCTCTCTCTCTCTCTCTCTCTCTCTCTAACTCTCTCTTTCAAATAAGTCAATAAATATTTAAAATAAAAAAGGAAAATAAGATGCCCAAAAGAAGTATGGCCTAAACATTCACGTGGATGGTGTACATATATTTGATCTTCCAAAAGTCTTTATGGTCTATATTGTTTTCATGAAGATATTTTCATACATAGAACAACTAAGAGAATTTGCCACCTGTTAATACAGAATTCTTACAAATAGCAATAAATGACACTGTATGTGAAAGGAAAAATGTCTTAAATGAAATTCAGAAAAAGTATGTATTTTAAAACCATGATTTACCTAGCAAATTAGAAGCCTGAAAGGAAAAAGACTGCCAGATAGATGGAAGACATGGAGGTCTAGGATTGAAGTGTGTGCATATATGTATGGAAATAGGTACTAAGTGGAAAGATTTTTGCATCCTGTATTCATAAAAAGCATAAAGCATCCTCATGGAAAAGTCACTGAAGGGGCTCACCAGCATGGACTTCATCTCTCAATATTTTACCTATTTACAACAAAATTTAGCTCTGTAATGAAAAGCTCAGTCACATCACTTACTATATGATCTAGAATCAGACAGTTCCACAGAATGTAAGAATGAGCCACTGAAGTGACAGCTTTCATCCAATACTCTACAAGGATAGGGTTCTATCATTTGACATGTAGTACATACACAAAATCACAGACGTCCGATGTCCCCAACAGGGATGCAACATGGCTCTGAGGACCAAGGGTTGGAAACAGAGTGACTCTACTTACTATCCTTCCAATTAACCCACTAGAGAACTTTCTCTTCCTGTCTCCACAACTCTTAATTCTGTAGGATTAGGTGTCCTGGTTCCTAATGGATGTACTTTTGCCTCAGAAAAAAAGAAATGATACTACTAAACTATAGCTTATGGCTATTACCTGAGTACTTTGGACTAGTGTCAACAGAGTAGCAAAGAAGGAGTCAACACTGTGGCAAGGGCTATTGACTCTAATCAGCAAGAGGAAAGCAGCCTCTGATAACACAATGGTGGCAGAGAAAAAGAAGTGTGGAAATTAGGTAATCCATGTGACTATCTTTTGGAACTTTCTTGCCTATTTGACACACATTTCACCTGCAACAATCCCACTGTGAGAAGGGAATGATTATCAAGGACTCAGTTTCTGTAGGAATGAGTTGCTGGGTCAAATAACTGAGTAAGTCATCAAGACCTATTGAGGTCATAGTCAAGGTGGATGATCAGTAGTAGTTGTGGCATAAGATAAAATATAATGATGTAACATTAGTTTGTCCCACTAACCTCCCTCATCTATATTCTTCTCAAAGTACCATGGTGAAGATGTTCCACAAAAATATGTGGAGTAATATAAAAATGCTTATTTTGCTCTTTTCTTCTGGTTCTTTGAAATGAAAAGTTAGTGTATTTATTTCAAATATCTCTTATATCTTAATGTGGGCATTTAGCATTATAAACTATCTTCCTCTTAGAATTACTTCTGGGACCAGCATTAGGGCATAGCGAGTAAAGTTGACACCTGCAATCTCAGCAACCTATATGGGTGCCAGTTTGTGTCCTGCCTGCTCCACCTCAGATCCAGCATCCTGCTAATGGCCTGGGACAAGCCGTGGAAAATGGACCAAGTGTTTGGGTCCCTGCCACCCACGTGGGAGATCCGGAAGAAGCTCCTGGCATCTGGCTTTGGCATAGTTCAATCCTGAACATTGCAGCTATCTGGGGAGTGACCAAGTAGACGGGAGATCTCTCTCCCCCACCCCCGTGTGTGTGTGTGTGTGTGTGTGTGTCTGCATATCTCTCTCTCTTTGTAACTATGAATTTCAAGTTAAATAATCTTTTTTTAAGGATTTATTTTATTTATTTGAAAGAAGAGTTACAGAGAGAGGTAAAGACAGAGAGAGAGGTCTTCCATCCACTGGCTCACTCCCAAGATGGCTGCAACAGCCGGAGCTGGACCAATCCAAAGCCAGGAGACAGGAGCTTCTGGACCTCCCTCGCGGGTGCACGAGCCCAAGGACTTGGGCCATCTTCTACTGCTTTCCCAGGCCATAGCAGAGAGATGGATAGGAAGAGGAGCAGCTGAGACTCGAACCAGCGCCTATATGGGACGCGGGTGCTACAGTCTGGGGCCTTAACCCGCTGTGCCACAGCACCGGCCCCTTACATAAATCTTTTTTTCAAAGAACTATTTCTACTTCTAATAGTACAGAGAGCAGCGATAGTCACCACTATGTACTATTTTTAGAAATCTGCAAATAAATGCATTTAATACTCTCAATTAACCACTTAAAAGAAGGAAGGAACTTCACAAATCTGTACTTTGAAACACTTGTTGAAAATCAAAGAATATAGTGATATTTGTTGGTTACTTCTCCTTTTGTGTGTCAGTGGACAGAGTGATGAATGGAAAGAATGATTTCGGGTTGTGAGACAACGGTGGAAAGAATATAAAGTTGGAATGGGTCAAATTTACCCATTTGGAGCCACTAAACAGATATTATGTATAAAATGTTGCAGCTTGGGGGGTTAGAAAAGGGGAAAGCAACTTGATTTGTTGACTGAAACATGAACAAACTGGAGATGCACAATGTATCTTATACTAATGTAGAGGAAGAAGAAAGGGGACCTTCCCATTTGATTCCATATCGTGGTATACTTTGGAATATCATATAGTTTTAAAAACCAGGTCCTGCTTCAGCATGTCCGGTAGCCTTCATGACTCATTCCCATTCTGGTATGGAGTGTAAACTGCCAAAATCACTTCATTCGTTCACGCACTAATATTGTCATAATATATTTCATGAGCACTTGCACCAGAAGTATTTGAATCTTAGTTACCTTGCTGTCCTCATGCTCAATTATTTTTCATCTAGAAAACATGCAAAATAGCTACATCAAAGTAAATTGTGAAAATTACATGAGATAAGATAAAATGCTTAGAATGGTGACAGAACAGGTAGCAAAAATTCAATAAATGTTACACATTACTATAACAGCATCATTATTATTTGTTACTATTTGCTAGGCACTATTGCTAGGAGATGGAAATAGAATGGTAAACAAGACAATCATAGCCCCTACTTTATGTAATTTAAAAATATACGTTGAAACCAGTGAAAGATTGTCTGACTTTCCTGGTAATTGTAATGTTCTACTGGCTGCAAACCGATAGCTTGATTTTTACTTAGAAAATCCAAACCTCAGGCCAGCGTTGCGGCACACCAGGTGAACTTGCTTCCTATGACTCTAGTATCCCATACCAGAGTGCCAATGCATCCCAGATGCTCTACTTCTGACCCAGCCCCCTGTTAATGGCCTAGAAAAGCAGTGGAAGATGGCCCAAGTGCTCGAGCCCCTGCCACTCACATGGGAGACCCGGGTGGAGTTTCTGGTTCTTGACTTCATCCTGGCCCAGCCCCCAGCCAATGTAGACATTTGGGGAGTGAAGCAGTGGATGGAAAATTCTCTCTCTCTCTTTCTCTCTCTCTCTAATAAATAAATAAATAAATAAATAAATAAAAAGAAAATAAAACCCAAACTTTGAACTTCATCTCCAGGTTTGGCCACTAACATTGCCTAAGGGACCTTCAGACATTTGCTCTTTCTTCTTCCCTCATCTAATCTTTAATCACTATGGTAGCAACAGATGGTTTTAGATGAGTGTATGACAAATACAGCTCTTTTTTAAAAATTATTTATTTGAAAGGCAGACTTATGGAGAGGCAGAGGCAAACAGAGAAAGAGAGAGAGCAAGAGAGAGAGAGCGAGAGAGAGAATGTCATCCCTTTGCTGTTTCACTCCCCAATTGGCCAATCCGAAGCCAGGAGCTTCTTCTGGGTCTCCCACATGGGTGCAGGGGCCCAAGCACTTGGGCCATCTTCTACTGCTTTCCCAGGCGCATTAGCAGAGAGCTAGATCAGAAGTAGAGCAGCCAGGATGTGAACCAGCACCCGCATGGGATGCTGGCTCTGCAGGCAACAACTTGACTCACACGCCACAGCGCGGGCCCCACAGCTCTATTTTAATACATAGTTTGCTTGGTACCCAGAGCCCAGTGCTTTGTTCTATGGGAATATATATTTCTAATGCTGAAATTGTGATGTTCCAAAGCTACAAAATTTCACCAGGCCTTCCTCTTGTCCTGTGACAGCCTGCTTGAACTTTTCAAAAGTCCAAGTAATCCTGTTTGACTCAACAGAGTTCTATGGAGCAAAGTTGATAAATGAAGGAGGTTTACAACAGAACAACTGGAGGAACGAGAACACAACATTGACCAAAAACATACCACCTTTTGAGATTGATCAGAGTCACTTTGAGAAAAACTCAGTCGTAGGCTCTTATGTCGCCGAATGAGAATTTCCTTTGCTTGTTCTGCTGTTCCCATTTCTCCCGGAAGGGTGTACCTGTTATATGCTGGAGCCTGGTCAAAATATAGAACACATAGATTTCAGAATGAAACTGTGAATAATTTGAAAATAAATTTAAATGAATGAATTCTACCTATACATAAGTAAAATTTATATAATATGCTAATATATGAAAGGTATTAGAGTTCTTAAAAGGTTCAAAAAGTAAATTTATTTTGAGCTTTATATGTGACTATTGGATTAGACACATTTCTCAGGTCAAAAACATTCAGAATTCCTCCAACTCCAAGAGTCAATAAGATTGTGGCTGACGCCGCAGCTCAATAGGCTAATCCTCCACCTAGCGGCGCCGGCACACCGGGTTCTAGTCCCGGTCGGGGCACCGGATTCTGTCCCGGTTGCCCCTCTTCCAGGCCAGCTCTCTGCTATGGCCCGGGAAGGCAGTGGAGGATGGCCCAAGTGCTTGGGCCCTGCACCCCATGGGAGACCAGGAGAAGCACCTGGCTCCTGCCTTCGGATCAGCGCGGTGCGCCAGCCGCAGCGCGTCAGCCATGACGGCCATTGGAGGGTGAACCAATGGCAAAAAGGAAGACCTTTCTCTCTGTCTCTCTCTCTCACTATCCACTCTGCCTCTCAAAAAAAAAAAAGAGTTAATAAGATTGTAATTTTAAAAACTATATTTTAAACAAAGCTATATTTATTTTATAAACATCTTTAGAAGCTTGATGTAGTTTGAAACTATATATAGATATAGATTTTGATAGCTTAATTAAATTACTGTTAAAATTAATTATTGTTTTGATTATCTTTTCAAAAAGGAATAATGGAAGCATTAGCCATAAACTAATTAAAAAATTCACTACCTTTAGATGGAAGAGGACAGCTGAAGGAAACGGGGATGAAAACTAGACTTATCTGAATTATCTCATGCTTTCAACTGTAGACCCAAGTCAATGTCTTAAATAATAAAAAGAGTCCTAAATGGGAAAAACTGAAAACAATATGAGTTTCATCAAAGATAAAGTTACCAGAAGTTAAATATAAGCTCTTCTGAAACAACTAAAATATGGACAAATCATAGGAAACGATGGTTTGTAAAACACTGTAGATCAATGAGAGAAAACTACGAAAAATGAGAAACAAATGAGGTAAGCTCTGAAATTTCCCCAGCTTACTGTCTTGAGAGAGTTCCGATATTGTGGTACAGGAGGCAGAAAACAGGGATTAAATGGGTTATTTTAGGATGAAAAATGTATGACTCACTAAAAAACATCAGACTGTGTTTAAAAGATTTATCTATATAAAAACAAAGCTTCAAAATATATGAATCAGAAAGTGAATGCACTATAAGGAATAATAGACAATCTAAAATACAGAGATTACAATTCTTGCTTTCAAAATCTGATAGAATAAGCAAACAGAAAATCAGTTAGAATAGAGCAGACTTGAATATCACTATCAGCCAGGTGACCTAATTGACATATGTTGATTACTCCATGCAAAAACAGCACAATACACTTTGTTTAATGGGGTACATGGAACATTTATCAACATATGTAAGATTCTAAAGTACAAACTATTTCTCAATAAATTAAAATCATTCAAGTCACATAAAGCATGTTCTCTGATGACAATTGAATTAAAATGAAAATTAACAACATAATGATAGCTGAAATAATACCAAATATTTAGAAACCCAAAAACAGATTTTAAATAATCTATAATTCAAGGATATATTATAAGGAAATTTGAAATTACTTTGAACTGAATGAAAAATTAAAATATAACATCAAAATTTGTGGTATGCCATCAATTCTATTCTTAGGGAGAAATTTCTGGCACTAACCACCTAAAATAGAAAATAGCAAAGATGTAAAATCAACTACCATAGTTTCTGCCATAAGAAAGCAGACAAAATGATCAACTGAAGTCAAAGGTGAAAGAAATGAAACTGGAGATCAAAGTGGAAATCAATGAAATAGAAAACAAAAAAAGGTACAAAAAATCAATGAAAACAAAAATTTGCTCAGTGAAGTTAGTGAAATGAATAAACCTCTAGCAAGATTTATCAGGAATGAATAACAAAATATACAATTAACATCATTAGGAATGAAAGACTTGACATCACTATAAATTCTTCAGATATTAAAATCATAACAAGGAGATATTATGAACAATTATATGACAAAAAGCTTTATATAAAGCTGGAAAATTTCCCTAAAAGCACAAGCTCTCAAAGTTCACTCAAGAGCAAACAGACAACCTGAAAAACACTCGATAGAATGAGGAGTTTAAAATTTTCTAAAAATAAAACTTTGGGACCAGGTGTCTCATTATTGATGTCTACCAAACACTTATGAAATAAAGCAAATTCTACATAAACTGTTCCAGAAAAATAAAGAAAGAATACTCCCTATTCATGACATAATATCAAAATTACCCTGATACCAAAGCCAAAGATATTGTAATAAAATAATAGCTTATAAATATCCTCATGAACATAGATGCAAAATTATTTTTAAAGTTTTTATCCAATTGAAACTAATAATGTATTAAAGCAATAATTCCTCTTGACTAAATGGGGTTCATCCTAGGAATGCAAAGGAGATTTAGCATTTGTAAAAAAATCAGTCAATATAATACACATTACTTACCCAAAAGAAAAATCAATATGATCATCTCGTTAGATACAGAAACAACATTTGACAAAATTCAACATTCTTTTTTTATAAAAAATCAGCCATAAGAAACAAAATAGAGCTTCCTAGACTTGATAAAGGACAGCAATTAAAATGTCCAGATAATGCTGAATATATTGCATGCATTCCCGCAAAGGATTCCCTGAACTATTTAGCATCATTCTATGAGTGTCTAATGAGTTTTGAAACATATACAAAGCTATAGTAATTAAAACAGCATGTTACTAGAATAAAAACCATTGCATAGATCAATGGAACAGAATAGAGAGTCCATAAATTAATACACCTATATACAGCCAATTGATTTTTGACAAAAGTGTTCAAACCATGAGGTGGAGTAAAGATTATTTCTTCAACAAATATACCAGCAAAACTACATGTATACACGTAAAAGAATGAAATTAGATCCATACCTCTTACCATATACAAAAATCAACTTAAGATGCATCAAAGACCTAAATTTAATACCTGAGATTATGAAATTGCTGGAAGAAAATGTAGGGAAGGTGCCAGTGCTGTGGCGCAGAGGGTTAAGTCCCTGGCCTGAAACTCTGGCATCCCACATGGGCGCCGGTTGGAGACCTGGCCGCTCCACTTCCAATCCAGCTCTCTGCTATGGCCTGGGAAAGCAGTAGAAGACGGGCCAATCCTTGGGACCTTGCACCCATGTGAGAGACCTGGAAGAAGCTCCTGGCTCCTGGCTTTGAATCGGCACAGCTCCAGCATTTGCAGTCAATTGGGGAGTGAACCATCAGATGGAAGACATCTCTCTCTCTCTCTCTCCCTCCTCGCCTCTATTCTCTCTGTGTAACTCTTTCAAATTAATAAATAAATCTTAAAAAAAAAAAAAGAAAATGTAGGGAAAACACTCTAAGACATTGGTGTAGGGAGTGATTTCTTGGACAAGACTCCCAAAGCATAGGCAACAAAAGCAAAACTAATCAAAGTGAACTATATCAAACTCAAAAGCTTTTGCAAAAAGAAAAGTAAAAACTCAATAAAGTGGGAGCAGGCACTGTGGCATAGCAGATAAAGCTGCTGTCTGCAGTGCTGGCACCCCATATGGGCACTGATTCGAGTCCTGGCTTCTCCACTTCCGATCCCACTCTCTGCTATGGCCTGGGAAAGCAGTAGAAGACGGCCCAAGTCCTCAGGCCCTTGCACCCACGTGGGAGACCCGGAAGAAGCTCCTGGCTCCTGGCTTCGGATCGGCTCAGCCCCAGCCATTGCAGCCATTTGGGGAGTGAACCAACGGATGGAAGACCTCTATTGCTTTCTCTCTGCCTCTCCGTCTCTCTGTGTAACTGTGACTTTGTAGTAAAATAAATAAATCTTTAAAAAAATCTCAATAGAGTGAAGTGACACTCAACAGAATGGGAAAAAAAATTTGCAAATCACCTATCTGACAAAGGATTCATATCCTGAATATATCAGCAACTCAAAAAGCTCAACAGAAAAAAAAAAAAAAAAAAAAAAAATCTAGTTGAGAAATGGGCAAAGGACCTCAATAGAAAGTTCTCAAAAGAATAAATACAGATGGCCAACAAATATGTGAAAAAATGCTCAACAACCTTAGCCATCAGGGAAATGCAAATCAAAGGCATAAAGAGACATAACCTCACCCTGTCTGAATGGCCAAAATCCAAAACACAGAAAGTAACAAATGTTGGTGAGGATGTAGACAAAGGGGAACACTTTTACACTGTTGATGGGAATGCAAATTAGTTCAGACACTGTGGAAAGCAGTGTGGGGATTTCTTAAAAACTAGAAATAGACTTGACATATGATCCAGATCACATCACTGGGTATATAACTAAAAGATTCAAATACAGTCTATCAAAGAGATACCAGCACCATGTTCATAGCTGCACTGTTCACAATATCCAAAATTTGGACTCAAGGTGGCCATCATCAGATGAATTGATAAAGAAAATGTAGCATACATATACAATGGAATCTTCTTCAGCTATGAAAAAGAAAGAAATTCTCATTTGCAGCAAAACAGATGCAACTGGAGGACATCATGTTGAGTGAAATAAGCCAGAAGCAAAGACATTTTCTCCCTTATATGTGGGAGATAGAACTTAAAAAACAAACAAAACAAAAAAAGAAATATCTGTGTATATCAGTATTGACGCAAACATACTTTTTTAAAATTTGGTTTATCCTTTTGTTAAACCAATGGTTAAGAATGTTATACTATTGTAGTTTCAATGACCTGGATTACTTTAAAATTTGCTGTATATGGGTGAAATGGTCATTTCTCCACCCAATTATTGTTTATAACCATTGTCTATATCCTCACTGGAGTCTCTTTGATTTTCACTTGTTACACTTCTTATTCAGTGAAGTATTAAGACTTTTCACCTTAAGGTAAATTTAAACATGTCATCTCAAAAACTAAAAAAATAAAACAGAAAGAAAGTGAGAAGGAAAGTGAGTAGAAGGGAGAGAGGAGAGGGAGTAAGGGAGGATGGGAATATCATTATGTTCTTAGAATTGTATCTACAGATCACATTTAATCTGTTAAAAACTAATTAAAAATTAAATTAAAAATAAAAAATAAAGAATTCCTGTCAAATGTGACAAAAATTTTCTGAATTATCAAGGAAATATTACCTAATATTCAGTCCTGGACTTACTGGGTTTAGTTTATCATAGCATAATTCAGTACAAATATGAAACCTGTCAAATCTCTAAAGCAAAAAGATTTTTTAATCCTAAAACATCTAATATTTGTAATACACTAAGAAAATAGTGCTCACTCTAGAAAAATGTATACTTAAGGAAATGTCATCATCTTTTAGGACCCATGGGTGCCACATAATGCACTATATCAGCAGTTAAACACAAACTGTTGCAGCACATTTCCATGAGTGAAAAGTCTGAATGTGACTTAAACACTGACTTGTCTTCTCATTTACCCTGTCAACATTCCTGTGACATATGTAGGGGTCAAGTTTCATTGGAAACTATAAAAGTGACTACATACATTCCAACTGGGTGACTAAATAAAGTGATTTGTACTTAATAAATCTTACCACTCTCCTAATTTTATAAAGGTTTGTAGTCAGTATTTCTTGAATATTATCCATGATATCTCGATTTGTAGATGCTGGAGATTGGATTGACACAGCTGTCTCACGGCTGCGGCTAGGAAGAAAATATCAGGGTTATCTATAGGCATACAACACATAAATAAATAAATTCAATATATTCATGAAAACTAATGTGTCCATCAATATATGCATTCCAAAGACATTTTAGAAAAGCTAATTGAGTAGGGGTGGTGGGTTAGGAGTGCAGAAAGGTTCATTGAAAAACAGAAAGCTGAGTTTTAAGGTTAATAAATCCAACCATTCAGGGAATTTGATTTTTTTAATTACTTCATTTAAGTAATTCAGAAAAACTGATTGCAATGTTAAAATTTGCCAAAAGCTTTCTTTTTCAAAAAGTTACAAGAGAATTTAGATATAGACATAATAACAGAGCATATTGCATTGTTCCTGCTTGAATCAAAATGTTTCTCATTTACTTCCAGAAAGTTTTTGATTTCTCTTTTGATTTCTTCTATGACTCAGTGTTCATTCAGGAGCATGTTGTTCAGTCTCCATGTGTTTGCATATGCTCTAGGGATTCCTGAGTTGCTAATTTCCAACTTCATGCCACTGTGATCTGAGAAGCTGCATGGTATGATTCTAATTTTTTTAAATTTGCTGAGACTTGCTTTATGGCCTAGAATGTGATCAATCCTAGAGTAGGTTCCATGCACTACTGAGAAGAATGTAAATTCTTTAAATGTAGGATTGAAAGTGCTGTAGATATCTGTTAGATCCATTTGGGCAATAGTGTCAATTAAATCTGCTGTTTCCTTGTTGATCTTCTGTCTGGTTGATCTATTTCTGAGAGTGGAGTATTGGAGTCCCCCAGTACTATAGTATTGGAGTCTAAGTCCCCATTTAAGTCCCTTAACGTATCTTTTAAAAAAACTGGTGCCCTGTAATTAGGTGCATATACATTGAAAATAGTTACATCTTCCTACTGAATTGAACCCTTAATCATTATATAGTGTCCCTCTTTGTCTCTCTTAACAGTTTTTGTGTTAAATTTTATTTTGTCTGATATTAATATAGCTACACCTGCTTTTTTTGGTTTCTTTTGGCATGGAATATCTTTGTCCAACCTTTCACTTTCAGTCTGTATGCATCTTTGTTGGAAAGATGTGTTTCTTGTAGGCAGCAAATAGATGGGTTTTGTTCCTTAATCCATTCAGCCAGTCTGTGCCTTTTAACTGGAGAGTTGAGTCCATTAACGTTCAATGTGACTATTGATAAGTAGTAACTTTGCCCTGCCATTTTCCCAAAGATATTTCTAATATATGCTTTGAGTTTCCTTTGAACTTTTACTGGGAGGTTTTCTTCCTTCACCTTCTTCCATATTGATAGCCGTGTTTCCGTGTTTCTGTGTGTAACACATCCTTAAGCATCTTTTGCAGGGCTTGACGAGTGGCGACAAATTCTTTCAATTTCTGTTTGCTATGAAATGTCTTTCTTACACCTTCATTCACAAAGGAGAGCTTTGCAGGATATAATATTCTGGGCTGGCAGGTTTTTTCTCTTAGTACCTGGGGTATATCTCGCCATTCCCTGCTAGCCTGTAGGGTTTCTGATGAGAAGTCTGCTGTGAGTGTAATTGGAGATCCTCTGAGAGTAATCTGACGTTTCTCTCTTGCACATTTTAGAATCTTTTCTTCATGTTTCACTGTGGTGAGTTTTTTTTAATCTTTTTTTATTTTTTAACTTTTATTTAACAAATATAAATTTTCAAAGTACAGCTTATGGATTACAAAGACTTTTTCCCTCCCATAACTTCCCTCCCACCCACAACCCTCCCATCTCCCGCTCCCTCTCCCATTCCATTCACATCAAGATTCACATCAAGATGCTAATATTAACTGACATAATAAAAAAGGGAGAGAACAATCCAACATGGGAAGCAGGATACACAGCAGACTCATAGAATGGCAGCTGTCCTAAATAGCACTCTGGCCTCAGAATCAGCCCTTAAGGCATTCGGATCTGGCTGAAGAGCCCATGAGAGTATTTTAAGCATGGAAAGCCAAGACACTCTGGGAAAAAAAAAGAAGACCTAAATGAAAGATCTCTGCGAGTGAGATCCCAGTGGAAAGAACGGGCCATCAAAGAAGGAGGTACCTTTCTCTGACAGGAGGAGAGAACTTCCACTTTGACTATGACCTTGTCTAAATAAGATTGGAGTCAGCGAACTCAAAAGGCTTCCATAGCTTGGCAACTCATGACAAGAGCCTATGGTGCTTCCTGACGCCATCAAACAAGAGTGTCAACTTGTTAAGTCAACAATAGGAGTCACTGTGCACTTTCACCTCATGTAGGATCTCTGTCCTTAATGTGTTGTACAATGTGAATTAATGTTATAACTAGTACTCAAATGGTACTTTACACTTTGTGTTTCTGTGTGGGTGCAAACTGTTGAAATCTTTACTTAGTATACACTAAATTTATCTTCTGTATATAAAGATAATTGAAAATGAATCTTGATGTGAATGGAATGGGAGAGGGAGTGCGAGATGGGAGGGTTGCGGGTGGGAGGGAAGTTATGGGAGGGAAAAAGCGACTGTAATCCATAAACTGCACTTTGGAAATTTATATTTGTTAAATAAAAGTTAAAAAAATGTTTCTCAATTGTGAACATGCCCCCATCACTTCAGTTGCTAATTTTTATCAGGCAAATGCTTTGTTATGACATAGTCCCTGATTCAAACAGGATAGCAATGAAGTGGAAGAAGAGTCAGTTCTACTTTAAAACCCATCTGTCTCAATATTTAAAAACATAATTGTATATCTAAAACAGTAGATATCTAAAAGAAGACATTTAAGAAGACAGTTCTTTTCATGAGTGTTAAAAATTTTATAATCCAGGAGCCAGTGCTGTGGCATAGCAGATAAAGCCAACTTCTGTGATGCCAGCATCCCATATGGGAACCAGTTTGAGTCCTGGTTGCTCCACTTCTGATCCAGCTCGCTGTTGAAAAGCAGCTGAGGATGATCCAGGTCCTTGGGCCCCTGTACCCATGTAGGAGATCCAGAAGAAGCTCCTGGCTCCTGACTTCAAACTGGCCCAGCTTCCACCATTGCAGCCATTTAGGCAGTGAATCAGCAGATGGAAGATCCCTCTCTGTCTCTCCTTCTATCTAAGTCTGCTTTTCAAATAAATAAATAAATCCTCAAAAATAAACTTTATAATCCAAGCCACTGTATACTTTCTATATAATCAAATATGTGTACATGCAGTGCTGATAATGCATTCCCCAAAATAGCTTTAATAAGTCTAAAGATGGGATGATTATTGAAATTTAAATAACTTCTTCTCTGTGCAAACACAATGGCTAATAAGATAAGTATGCAAATGCTAGCTGATAGAATAAAAAAGGGAGAGAATGATCCAACATGGGAAGTGAGATACACAGCAGACACATAGAATGGCAGATGTCCTAAACAGCACTCTGGCCTCAGAATCAGCCCTTAAGGCATGCGGATCCGGCTGAAAAGCCCATGAGAGTATTTTAGGCATGGAAAGCCAAGACACTCTGGGGGAAAAAAAAAACTAAATGAAAGATCTCTGTGAGTGAGATCCCAGTGGAAAGAACGGGTCATCAAAGAAGGAGGTACCTTTCTCTGAAGGGAGGAGAGAACTTTCACTTTGACCATGGCCTTGTCTAAATATGATCAGAGTCAGTGAACTCAGGGGGCTTCCATAGCCTTGGCAGCTCATGACAAGAGCCTAGGGTGATTACTGAGGCCATAAACAAGAGTGTCAATTTGTTAAGTCAACAACAGGAGTCACTGTGCACTTACTCCTCATGTAGGATCTTTGTCCTTAGTGTGCTGTACATTGTGATTTAATGCTATAACTAGTACTCAAACAGTATTTTTCACTTTATGTTTCTGTGTGGGAGCAAACTGTTGAAATCTTTACTTAATGTATGCTAAACTGATCTTCTGTATATAAAGAGAATCGAAAATGAATCTTGATGTGAATGGAAGGGGAGAGGGAGTGGGAAAGGGGAGGGTTGCGGGTGGGAGGGACTTTATGGGGGGGGGAAGCCATTGTAATCCATAAGCTGTACTTTGGAAATTTATATTCATTAAATAAAAGTTAAAAAAAAATAAAAAAGATAAGTATGCGGACTGAGGTTTTACTTAAATATTTACCATTCATCATAATTCAACTAATTTTCTCTACATACTACTTATAACATAAAAAACATTATTTTATAACAATCATGTAATTAATTCTTTATTCTTCATTAAAATTCTGAAATATTATTAACAAAAATGTGCCAAAACCTAAAGATTTAGTATATATCTTACCATAATATTAATGTCAGATTTATATTATTAAATCAAAGGGACATTTAAGTAAATTTATGGTCATTTCAGGTAATAATGAGAGCTGATCTGTATAACTGATATAAAGTGAAATTCACACTTGCTTTCCTGAATTAATCAAGTTTGCTGTCATGCTTTTCAAATACAACAAATTTATATTGTTCTCCCATTGTGTTTTATTTTATAGCTCTGGTTTGATAAACATGAAAATATGGATAATGATATCCTTCCCAAGTGTATCCAATCTACTAATCTACTCAAGGATTTACAACTGACAAAATAGTCATTGCCCACTTATCTTTTCTTCTCTATAGCTAGCCTCCTCCTCAACATGTAGAAGACCCAGTTTAGATAATTTATAGCAGAAAATACGTAAGTAGTTTATCTGGTGCACCTCACATTTGAAAAGCAAGACAAAAATTCCCAGCAATAAAATTATATTCTACCCTAATTTAAAATCCCTTAAAAGAAAAAATTCATAATATATATTGATATTCTATTACAGTGTATATTTGCTAATCTATTCTTGAAATGACATCCTTTAAGATCAGTTCATTATTTGTTGTTCCCAAATGATTCCTAGTCTTATATTTGGAGTGTGTTGTTTTTTCTTTCATTTTTACTTTACATCTTGTTTTACTTTCAAATTTGACAATATCCTTTCCCGAATGCCATTGCTATCTTTCTGGTTATGACGTTAATATGCACATACTACCAAAAATATAAAGAATGATAAAAAATCAACTAGTTTTACCACTAGAGAAAACTATGATTAACCTGTGAATGTATGCATTTACAGAAATTTTACACAGATACAAGTATATAAATTATGTTTTCTACAAAAAATGACCATACCATACTTTCCACTTCTTATTCCACTCAACAATGCAACCTATATATATCTTCACACTAAAATACAAGGGTGCTTCCAAAACTCATGGAAAATATATATTGTAATACATATACATTCGTTTTATGCCTATACAGCTCTAACAGTAGATCCTCAGTGATTCTCAAGGTGATACATTTTGCCCTTACCATGAAATTAGTAAGTCTTTATGTGACAAAGTAAACTTTACTTTTAATTCCATTCTCCACAAACTTTTTGGAGTACCCTCATATACTACATGCATCTGTGAAACTGTAAGTGTTGTATAGTATTCTAGTCAATTACTAACCCCCGAGTATTGAACAAGGCCTAAATTGTTAGGTCTCTGCTTCTGAACAGAGAATGGAGAAATGAGCTACCCATCTGTGAAATATATCCCAGTTAAATTAAGTACTAATTGACTAATAAAGATCTGTCCAATCATGTTACTTAGTTCTTTTGTCCTGGGCTAAATGCACAACTACAGTTGCTTCATACTAGTTAAAATATACTTCAAGAACAAAAATGTTCTATAAAAAGTTAACTAAAACAAAACTCCCAAATCCCATGATGCAAATGGCATATTCTTACTCAAATACAATGTACAGTAAATACTTATAATAATATTCTTCTATTCGTTTATTACTTTTTCTTTCTACGTTTTCCTTCTTCAAAGCATCTTTTTTCCTTTAACAATTGCTTACAGACCTACAGCCAAGAAACCCACAACTTACATTTTTTCTAAACCCCTATTAACACCCAATTATCTGTTTTAGTCAATAACAAGTTATTTTACTTAACATAAAATTATTTTACTTGTCTTTAAATGAAATAAAAATACAAATATGTGTTTTTGGGAGATAATATTTTTAAAAGTTTTAGAGCAAAAGCTTCATAGCAGAATTTATTTCGTTAAGATCTGTCTACTGCTACAAGCTAAACCATTCTGCCTATGTAACCCAAAAAATAATGTTCAATTTTGTCTTAGTTATTTGTGTTTTTCCAGGAGGTGGTGTAAGGAAAGGCAAACTATACTTTAAATGAAAAACACTTTGAAGAACTATGCAATTTGTCTGTGGTATCTCATTAAACAGGTTAAAACACACACATATTCACACACACACACACACACTTACAGCAAAGATGTACTAGATGGTGTGTGTATTAACTGGCCTGCTTCTGCTAGTTCAATGGCGTGCTTTCTCTCAAGTTTTTCATAAAGAAGCACAATGCTTGATTTGGGCTGATCATATTCTCTGAGCAAAATCTTCTGCAGATATCTGCTATTGAAATATTCCAATCTGTTCAAGGAGCAAATAAAAGAGAAATTCCAGAAGTTCATTGCCTTTTTTCCAAGACTTTTTATTCTACTCAGAAGGTTCCAAACCTGGTTGACCTACTATCAATACACAATATACTTTATTTACATGGAAAATGTAATATCTGATGGAGGGAGAAAACTGTACAAGAAATTTTAATTTAGTTTCAAATACATGCTAATGATGAAATTAAAGCTCCATTTAATCTGTCTGGAGTCCATCAGACCAAGGGAAACTAGATTATGAAGACAAAACTAACTCTTAAATAAAAGAAATACTAATCAAGCAAAGTCTACAGTTCAGAGAAAGCCATGAAAGAAGACATTTAATACTGTTTATTTTCAAAGGATAGGGGGAAAAATTGGGCACCTTTGTTAAAACTTTGTTTACTGAACTTGAATTCAAACTTACACAATAAACTCACAAAAAGGAAAGGAACAACATGCTAATTCACAGTTTAACAATATCCAAGTGAAAATGTTTATCTAAATATAAATTTATGGTGGATAAATTCACATTTTTAAAAAGCTATACTATCATCTGGAAAACTTACTGAAAGCGATCTCTATTGCAAATCTTTGCATGTTAAAGGGTATATTTTGATGTTTCAAGTGTCTGAATTCTAGACTCAAGCTGTGAACTTACAACGTGCTTCTGAAGACAACAGGTGACATTAATGATCTCAGAAAAAGAAAAAATAGAAACAGTGTACCATTTTACATAATAGTTTTTACTAACAATAAAAATTACCCAGAAATTTATGGGAATGGCTAGAGATACTATACTAGGGGAAGGGAATATTTATATAGAAAAGATGAGAGTGAGGGGAAGAAAGAAAAGAGAATTTCAAATTTGCATTTTGCTTTAAAAGGTTGTGTAGCACTCCACAAGCAAACCTCCTTGTGTAAAATCCCATAGAACATACAGAAACAGAAATCTAAGTAACTAGATCAAACTGTCCATTACAAAAATATTTTGGGTTTTGTTTATCAGACAAGGCAAGACATTGAGTATAGATATTCCTATCCATGGTTTTTATATCTTTTTCCTAAGATCAATAATAAGCATCCAAGTCAGACATATGGAAAAGATCTAATTTTTCAGATATTTTAGATTTGTAATTAGGATGAAAAAATTTATTTTTAATGTCACAGTGTTTAAAATACAATTTCTTTGTGAGAGACCACTATCCTTATTTTCCTGATTCTTTGACCTTAACTTCAACTCAGAAAACATCACTTCTGGAAAATGACATAAAACTATGTCTAGAAATTATTAACCCTACCATGTATACCAGGTGTTTGCTGCTAAAATCAGATATGATATTTTACAATTTCTCTCAGGACTCTAGGTAGAAGCAGCAGAATTTAATATGTATTATTATCAGAGCACCTAGATTATTTAAAATAACTAAAACATTAGGTTGAAATGTAGTACTAGATTCAATATCACAGGAAAAAATCCCTTTTGAAATTCATTTTTATGAATTGAAAAATATCTTAGGAGTATCCATTATGTGGAAGGTACTCTTCTAAACACCACAGTTACAGAATTTAACAAGACAAACATGTTCTTCACTCTCATGCAACTTATATTTTAGTGAGAGAGAAACATATAATAAAAGTAATGATATATTTATATTAGTTTCTTTAGAATAACAATTAAGAAAATATTTCTTAATTTTAACACATTAAAATATTAGAGTTATATGTCATTAAAAGAATTACACTACTGTGATATATATAATTAAAAATTCTTGGGTATTGAGAAAAGAACTCTATGAAGACATGAAATCAGTCTTGATTGACATAAAGACTGGACATGCAAGGATCAGGTAGAATATTCCAAGTGGAGAGAACCTTAGGCAAAGTTGTTAAGGTAGGGAGGTGATGAATTTAATGCACTGAAGAAACAAGAAGACAATATGGCAGCAGTGCAGTAAATGTCAGGGAGACTAGTATGAGATGGGGTAAGAAATCTTAGCGGCAGCCAGTTAATGTAGGGCTTTATAAACCAAGATTAAAAGTTGGGATGTCTAGGTGGCAAGATATTAGATTTAACTAGGATAGTAACATGATTTGACATAAAATCCCTTTATCTGGAACTGTGCATAATATAAAAAAAGGATAGCCTGAGAATTCCATGGTACATTATTTAATTTTAAATTTTACATCAGTCATGTCTTTCATGGTGAAAGAAGAAAGAAGAAACAAAGAGAGAAACAAAGAAAGTAAGAAACAAAGGAAAGAAAAGAAAGAGAGAGAGAGAGAGAAAGAAAGAAAGAAAGAAAGAAAGAAAGAAAGAAAGAAAGAAAGAAAGAAAGAAAGAAAGAAAGAAAGGGAGGGAGGGAGGAAGGGAGGAAGGAAGGGGAAGGGAGGGAGGGAGGGAGGAAGGGAGGGAGGGAGGAAGGGAGGGAGGGAGGAAAAAGGAGAGATGTCTTTGTTTTAATTGTCATCAATTTTAAGACATGGAGAAGAATAAAGCTCAACTATCCCTAACAGAAACATAAAAAAAGAGAAAGAATCTTTTTTTTTCTTTTGGTTTCTAAACATATATACAGTTACACTTTTGGTAAATCCTCACTTGTCTTTCCAGTAATATTGTCCCCAGTGTCCTGATATATCTTCTATGCCAGCCAGCAAATGATCAAAGAACTGAAACAGAACAAAACATGGATCTGAGAATACAGCATATATGAGGAACTTGATCAGTTACTGCCAAATAAGTGGATCCATCAAAAATATCTTCGAAATTCTTGTTTTCATCTGACTTATTTCTTCATCCTAAACTCTTTACAGGGTAAACAAATAAATTAAATGATCCACGCTTATATGTGAAGATTTTTTTCAGTATCGATAGTTTTAGAATTAAAAATTGTCTATTTCCAATATCACTCAGCATCATATGACAGATCCATTTATCCGTAAAAGGTCTCAGATGGTACTTTGGAGGAAGCATGGACACCGAAGAACTTAAAACCAAATTGGAGGCTGGCGCCGCGGCTCACTAGGCTAATCCTCCGCCTTGCGACGCCGGCACACCAGGTTCTAGTCCCAGTCGGGGCGCTGGATTCTGTCCTGGTTGTCCCTCTTCCAGGCCAGCTCTCTGCTGTGGCCAGGGAGTGCAGTGGAGGATGGCCCAAGTCCTTGGGCCCTGCACCCCATGGGAGACCAGGAGAAGTACCTGGCTCCTGCCATCGGATCAGTGCGGTGTGCCTGGCCGCAGCGTGCCGGCCGCGGCGGCCATTGGAGGGTGAACCAATGGCAAAAGGAAGACCTTTCTCTCTGTCTCTCTCTCTCACTATCCACTCTGCCTGTCAAAAAAAAAAAAAAAAAAATTGGAGAGGCAAGACTTAAACAAGGAGTTAGAGATAAATTTCAAACTTGGCATGTGTATATGTATAAATACAACAAGAAAAGAAAACTTTAGAAGATAGGTAGAACAATATGGCTTAGAGAATGCTTATACAAAATAGTATTTTGTGAGATCAGCTCTGATAACATGGGGGTATGTATAGAAAAAAGAAGTCATTCTATATTATATGAACAGTACAAATAAAATGTATGAGAGAAAATAAAGTATCTCAAAAAATTACTTTATATTTTTAAAAAGATTTGTTTATTTTAAAGTCAGAGCTACAGAGAGAGAGAAAGGGAGAGACAAAGAGAGATCCTCCACCACAGGTTCTCTCCCCTGATGGCCTCAACAACCAGAGCTGGGCCCAGCTGAAGTCAGGAACCAGGAGCTTCATCTGGGTCTCCCCTGTAGTTGGCAGGGGCCCAAACACTTGAGCTGTCCTCCAGTGCTTTTCCCAGGCCATCTGCACGAAGCTGCATCGGAAATGGAGCGGCTGTGACACGAACCAGTGGCTGCATGGGATGCTGGCAGCCTCACAAGTGGTGGTTTTATCAGCTACACCACAACACTGGTCCCAAAAATTATTTTTTAAAAAAGCTTGAATAGACATAGTCAAGGGTGTAGAATATTAAGATTCAAATTTTAATTTTACAGTTCAAAAATATAAAACATAAATCTATTTAAAGAATATGATCGATAAGCCCAGCTTGAACGATAGTCCACAAAAATATATTTAACATGCCAAGTTCTTGAAAGAAAATAAAAATCTGGAAACGTTATGTTAAAAGCAACTTTAAAATGTAACAACTAGGGGTGAGTGTTGTGGTGCAGCATGTTAGGCCACCTCTTGGGACACCTTCCTCCCATACCAAAGTGCCTGGTTTAAGTCCCAGCTATCTGCACTTCTGATCCGACTTCCTGCTAATGCACATGGGAGGCAAAAGATAATGACTAAATTACTTTGATTCCTGCCACCCAAAAGGGAGGACATGGATAGAATTCTTGTCTCTTGGCTTGAACCTATCTTAACTCTAGTTGTTGCAGCCATCTGACCAATAAACCAGCACATGGAGGATTTCTCTCTCTCCCTCTTTGTATCACTGTGCCTTTCAAATAAATAAATAAATACCATTAAAAACATTAGGACAGGGGCCAGCGCTGTGGCATAGTAGATTAAACCTGCAGCACTAACATCCCATTATGGGTACCTGTTGGAGTCCCAACTGTTCCACTTCTGATCCAGATCCCTGTTAATGGCCTGAGAAAGCAGTAGAAGATGAGGCAAATGCTTGGGCCCCTAAATCCAAGTGGGAGACCCGGAAGAAGCTCCTGGCTCCTGGCTTTGGATCAGCCAAGCTCTGCTGTTGCGGCCACTTGGGGAGTGAACCAGCAGATGGAAGACCTTGCTCTCTGTCTCTCCCTCTCTCTGTGTGTAACTCTTCCTCTCAAATAAATAAATAAATCTTTAAAAAAAAACAATAGGACAGAAAGAATTTGGATTAAAAAACATAGAGAAAGTTAGGTGTGGTTCATTAATTGTGACAGTTGCATTATAAGAATATGAAATACTAATAGTGGGGGAAGATGGATGTGGTTTATTAATCGTAGCAAAAGTGCCATACTAATGTAAGACATTAATAATGGAGCCAACATTGTGGTGCAGTGGGTTAAGCCACCACCTGCCCCACATTGTGCTGATTCGAATCCCTGCTATTCCTGTCTGATCCAGCTTCTTGTTAATGTGCGAAAGAAAGCAGTGGAAGATGGCCTAAGTCCTTGGGCCCCTGTACTCACGTGGGAGATCCGGATGGAGTTCAAGGCACCTGGCTTTGGCCTGGTCCAACACCAGCCATTGTGGCCATTTGAGAAATGAACCAGTGGATGGAAGATATCATGCTCGCTCTCTCTGTCTCACTCTCTCTCTCCCTCCCTCTCTCTGCAGCTTTCTTTGAATTAAATAACCCTTTTAAAAATACATTAATAATAGCAGAATCTGTAAGTATATGAGAATTCTTTGTACTACCTTACAATATGTTTTGAAAATTTAAAACTAATATGAAATTAAAAGTTTAACAATTTTTTCAGTATGTAATTACATTAGATAACAAAATGTATCGATTTTAGCCTTTCTGAATTGGATAACTTGATTATGATTATATACAAGAGTCTCCTTTCTTAGGAAATAGCAATCCACTTTGAAGTACTTAGGGGTGAAAGCTCAGAATGTCTGTAATTTAGTTTCAAATGATTTTAGCAAATGACATCAATAACATATAACATATATAAACTGAGATAAATCAAAGATGGCAAAGGTAACTAATGAATTCAGATAAAGCATATATAGGTTTTCATTGAACTCTCATTGCACCTTGTATCTTCGCAACTTTATTGAATTGTCTTTGTAGCAGTAATAATTTAAAAACAAAAAGTTGGAAAATGAAAACAAAGTTTGATTTAGTCCTATATTGGTTAAATAAATTGTGTCCTATTAATTTAATATACTATGATCATTAAAGTCATTTTTCATATGACAGGGGTAATGCAGTAAAATATGATTTTACCCCCAAATAATCTAAATGTATCATTCAATTATAATAAAACAGCAACAGATTCTTTTACAAGTATTAAATTTTGAAGAAAAGAATGTAAAGAGTTGAATTAGTCATGGCTATACTTCTAGGCACATGATGATTAATAAAATGTGTGAATTTTACAAGTAAAAAGCCAGTGTCTGTGCTGAAAATGGGTCTCAGAAAATTATGGAGTTTTTCAAATGGATACTAAAAGCAGGACATTCACTGAATGCTTTCCTCCTTTTAGATTAAAATTCATAGATTTTTCAATATTAATAAGTGTAATGGTACCTTGAAATTGTACTTAATACTCTGTATTTTATTGTTTCATTCTGTATTAATTCCCCCTCTCCCCCTCCTCCCATTGATATGATAATCAATATATCAATTTCTATTTCTATAAGGAGATAAAAACAACTAATATAGAGTTTACACCTTTAAATTTTTCTGATGTTCTCTTTATTTCCAATGTAGAAATTAGAAATTATCATTTCAACTCCAGATTCCTTTTGAAAGACAATTTCAAAAAGTACATTTTACAATGTAACTATCAAAATCTTTAACTTTCTTAACACTCAGTGATATAAAAAAAAAAGTACCAAAGTATAAAATATCTCAATAAAATTTCTCAACTTAAATCTGGCTTATTCAAGTCACCTTATAAGCAATTGTATTATAATATCAAGTAGAAAATGAACTGTTAATGGAATACTTTACCATGTGTTAATAATTAACATGATATAGAAACAAAAACACTCAAATTATTAAAAACAGTTGTAGTTCATGATTATTCAACCTGGATAGACTCTTGGAGACCATTTAAGCAATCACTTTAATGTACTGATTGTGAGACCAAAGTCACAAAGAAATTAAGTCTTTCCCAAGATAATTTGGAAAACTGAGAAGTAACATAGAAAAGAATACCATCCAGATTATAAGTGTTTTTACTACCTCATCAGAAGAACTGGTTTCTTGATTCTTCAAATTGCCAATTATCGCAAAACACAAACACCTATTTGGAAATCAGAAAACTACGTCTCCTTTTGAATGGAGAAAAATCTAGGCATAAAGAGACCTACATGTAAGAGTTAGTTCCAGCCAACAAAATCACCTTATAGGCCGCTTACCCTAATAAGAATTTGTTCACTCACAGTTGGAGAGGTCTCTCTTCTTCTTGTTACATCTAGTAAGTCGACAAGAGGACGGATGGTCATCCCCTACAAAATAACAAAGCAAAAATTTACATTCTTTTTACAGAAAGTTAGTGCTTCAATATGTTTCTGATGTTTGTATTTGTGTGAGAGTGTACGTAAATCTGACCATGATAGAAATGGGTCTTAGAACAATATTCTAAAATTCAGAGGACTCATTGGTCATATATATATATATATATATATATGTCATACAAATTATTTGTCACGTAATAAAAATCTTTTTTAAAATGCTACTATTTTGTTTCAAAAATAGAAACAAGTAGTCCAATCACAGAGCCAAAGTGCTGCAAGAGATTTTCACTTAAATTCCTGCCAATTACCTCAAAGAAATTAGTCTGTCTTTATTTTTTCTCTTCATTAAAAAATTCTCCAATACCTTATCTCTACAGAGATCATATTCCTGTTGGCTTGTGACTTAACAATTTTAAGGGAGGGCTATAAAAGAAGCAAACCTTTTACATTAAAAAATTCATTATTTTTGATACAATATTCATTGAGTATGTGTTATAAGCTGGATTCTATATTAGGTACTGGGGTTACAGTGGAGAACTGAAGTTGAATAGATACACGGACTTGTGCAACTTAGTGTAATATCTCAGGGATACAGGCATTAGTCAAATTATTAAATTGTGAACAAACAATAACAAGCTGATGTAAGTGTTATAAAAATTGAAGCATTTTATGACAAAATAAAACATTTTCCATTGAAGCATAAGGAAGTGACTCCTGATATAAGACCTAAAAGATGAATTTCATTAACCACATGAAAGGGAAAGAACCACTCTAGATTGAGACAATAGCATCCGTGAGACAAGGGCAGGAAGAGCAGCAAGATTGCAATTGAGTAAAACTTTCCAGTGACCATCTACACAGAATACCAATTTGAACTGTGATTCACACACTAAGCTACAGAAGCCAGGTGAGAGACACAGGGCTTCACTTTAGTATAATATTAAGAAAAGTTCCACTGAATAAAACAAGAAGAGTTTTCAGTATTCCCCCAGCTCACAGTTTCAAGTAGTGTATCATGAAGATATTACTTAGAATTCAATTCCAAAAAAAAAAAAAAAAAATTCAATTCCAATGAAATGTCCCATGTGATAAAACTCAGAGTGGGATAGGGTGCCATGGCCCCGTCTGCAAGCCTACAACTGCAGACTGAGTATTTGGACTCTTCACTGAGAGCCAGGGGACCACCTTTGCCATCCCTCTACTAACCGCTGGCAGAATGCAGAGCAGGAAACCAGACACTGGAGTAGGACGGGAAAAAAGAGGTTAGGACCTTACCATGGAGTGCAGAACCACATCTATCTCTCTGTGACCAAAGTTCAAAGACATCTAATCCCATCTAATCCCAGGCCAAGGATCACAGGTAAAACCTCTATGTTATGCTCTGGTTGGACAACTCAGTTTGGTATGTATCACCACCAGCATCACGTGGGCCTAGCATGCAGCTGTAAATCTCCTTGTACCTGCCTGGGCAGCTGCCTTTATCAACCCTCCTCAAATCTTGGGCAGACAGCGAGGAACCACAGGACTGTTGTAAGACTCAATGACTGACTGGTAAATTCCAGCACTAAGCAAATCCTAACGGTTACTGACCCTAGACCAGTGGCTACAAACAAAGCCTCTGGAACAGCTTCTGTGCCACCATACATTTCTATGTCCTCAGTTGATCAATTTTATACCACACCCAGCATCATCAATGATAAGGAGGAGCAGCAATAGGTAGTGAGTCTACCGCAACAACATACAGACCATAGCAAGTTGGGCTTTGGTCCTACCTCCAGTTTGTGCTGATCTAAATGGGCTATAGGCTCTGGATAGCACTGGTGTCATGCTGTTGGTGGCCATAGGGCTAAGCAAATGGTCTTAAACCTACCCCAGGAACAAGCTTGTAGGGAAGGAGTATCTATTTTTAAGCACTTATTTGGTTCATTCTGCATAACACATCTACTGTGGATTTGGTACACATAAAATTTGAGACTATTGGAACATGGAACACGAAACAATAAAATCAGAGCAGACTTACAGCAAACCTTGTCTTAGGGCGCCATCTAGTGTTGAAATAGCAGAGGTGCCCACAGGCTCAGAAAACACACAGGCTGATTAGAATTTCTAGAATGACAAGGAACCAAATTGCTATAACGAATCCCAAAATGCACAATGAGGTATACTGACAAGTGTCAAGAAATTCCAGGGAATAATGAATTCACCTAGCAAGTAAAATAAGGTGCCAGAAACCAGCCATCTAGAAACTGAAATTTTCAAATGTTCTCATGAAGATTCCAAAATCGAAAAACAGTTTAAGGAAACAATGAACTTTAAGAGAACATGGAGAAACAATTTAATACCCTAACAGACAGACTTGACAGACACTGAAATAATTAAAATAACCAGAAATCCTGCAACTGAATAATATAAGAAGAGAGATTGAAAAACATAATGCAAGGGTCAATAGTGGAATAGATCAAACAAAAGAAAGAATCAGTGAGCTTGAAGACAGGCTATTTGGAAATACACCGTTGGAGGAGAGAAAAACAAAAAGAATCAAAAGCAATGCAGAAAGTTTGTGGGAATTTTGAGACAGCATGAAAAGAGCAGATAACCAAATTATTGGGGTTCAAGAGGGACTTGAGAACGCCAAATGAGTAGGGAGCATATTCAAAAATATAATAACAGGAAACTTCCAAAATATACAGGAAGATGCAAGTACCAGGTACAGGAATGTCAAAGACCACTGGCTGGTCATATTAAAGCCAATTAAATCTAAGCCCAGATATAATCAATCTAACTAGGTTAAAGATAAGGAGAGAATTCTCAAAGCTGCAAAACAAAAGAAACAAATAACATATAAAGGTTTCCCAATTTGCCTGACTGCGGGCTTCTCAACAGTAACCTTATAGCCCTGGAAGGATTGGGGTGAGATTTTTACAGTGATGAAGGGGGGAAAAAAGTGAGCCAAGAATACTGTACCTAGCAAAGCTATTCCTCAGAAATGACGACGAAATAAAAACATTCCCAGCAAACAAAAGCTGAGAGAATTTATCACCACCATACCTGCGTTAACAAAAAAGTTAAAAGTAATATTCAAACTGAAAAAGGTGATAATGAATAAGAAGAAAACATGAAAAAGTAGAAATCTCACTGGGAAGGGTAACTATACAGACATATTCAGAATGCTCTATTATTTTAACCATTTGATGAAAACTATATTTTTGTGTTAAGACTAAAAATAAAACAACTTGTGCCAGTGTTGTAGCATAGTAGGCTGAGACTCTGCCTGCAGAGCCAGCATCCCATATGGTCACTGGTGTGTGTTCTGGCTGTTCCTCTTCTGATCCAGCTCTCTTCTTATGGCCTAGGAAGGCAGTATAAGATGGCCCAAGTGAGAGACCCGGAAGAAGCTCCTGGCTCCTAGCTTCAGATCGGCCCAGCTCGGGTCATTGCGGCCATTTGGGAAGTGAACCAGCAGATACAAGACTTCTCTCTCCGCCTTTGCCTCTGCCTACCTGTAACACTGCCTTTCAAATAAATAAATAAATCTTTTTTTAAAACAAAAAGGAATGTACTTCAACATAATAGGGGCCATTTATAACCAGCCACCAGTTAACATAATACTGAATGCATAAAAGATGAAGAATTCCTATCTATAAAGTGAGACAAGACAAAGATTCCTACGTTCATCTGTCAATTAGACATCTGCAGTTCCATGTTTATTGCAGCACTATTCACAATAGCCTAGAAATGGAAAAAAACTGAGTGCCCATCCACTGATGTATGGATTTAAAAAAAAGTACTAAGGAGCCGGCGCTGTGGCATAGCCAGTAAAGCCACTGCCTGCAGTGGTGGCATCCCATATGTACACAGATTCGAGTCCCAGCTGCTCGGTTTCTGATCCAGCTCTGTGCTATTGCCTGAGAAAGCAGTAGAAGATGGCCCAAGTCCTTGGGCCCCTGCACCCATGGAAGACCTGGAAGAAACTCCTGGCTCCTGGCTTCAGATCGGCCCCAGCTCTGACCATTGCGGCTAATTGGGGAGTGAACCAGCGGATGAAAGACTTCTCTCTCAATCTTTGTCAACCTCTCTCGACCTCTCTTGACCTCTCTCTCTCTGTAACTCTGACTTTCAAATAAACAAATACATCTTTTTTAAAAAGTACCACATATACACAAAAGAATACTACTCAGCAATAAAAAAAGATTAAATGTTTTGTCATTGAAAACAATATGAATGGGACTGGAAGTCATTACATTAAGTGAAATAAACCAATCACAGAAATAAAAGTATTGTGTAATATCTCTCATATGTGGAGTCCAAAAACTGTTGATCTCACCTAAGTTAAGAGTATATAATTCTGGTTACCAGGGGGTGGGGTGGGGAGTGCACAGAGCTATAAGTATTAAGTAATAATTAGATGGAATTAAGAAGTTCTGAGATTCCATTGCAAAACAGGGAGACCATAGTTAAGGCTAATGCATTGTATATTTCTCTATAAAAAGAAAAAAATCTAGAAGATTGGCCTTGAATGATTTCATCATAAAATACTAAATGTTTGAGGAGTGAGACATTTACCATGTTTGGTCCCACCACAATGTATACATGTGTCAAAACATCACATGTATCCCATAAATATGTACAATATTTATGTGTTTCTTAAAATTTTTGTAATAAGAATGTTTTTAAATGACCCTATAGTCAGTTAAGGTATAGCACAAAATGAAGGTTTTGTGGCCAGATTGTATTATGCAGGGGGATCAGATTATTAACAGCGCTTGAAAGAAAGACTGGTTAAATCATGTAAAATTTTTTCAGGCCTTGTTCAATTTTCTTTTTTTACATTTTACTAAGTCTAATAAGAAACCACAGAAGTGGCTTGACTAGATTTGTCTCAAAAGGATCACTCTAGTTTCAGTATGAAAAAAGTGTTGAAAATGAACAGCAATGCATGTGAAAATATGAGGAAAAGTAAGCATAGAAACTAGGTGGGCAATAAAAACCAAAAGTTCAAATTTAATCATAAAACTTGATATATACAAGAACGGTTATTAAAAACCAATTATATATACAAATATACTAAATATATACACTATATATATATATACACACCATACACTAATGTCCTAGTGTGTATCTTAGTATATATACTAATATCAGAAGAGATATTTGGGCAGGAGAAATATATTTGCAAGTTATATGCATATAATCATTAAGAGAAATCATCTGTGAATGGATGAACTCATCATGGAAAAATGAAAAAGTGAGAAATGGAAAGATATAGAGCCAACTCTTGAAGATTCCAATATTTAGTGCCATAAGACTGAGAATAAGCTTGCAAAAGAGATAGCAAAAGAGTAACCAGAGAAATAAGAGGAAACTAAGAAGCTGAGACACAAAAAAGGAATAGCTCAAGAATATGGGAGTTTGATGACGAATGATGCTTGGAGTTCAGGTAAAACGAGGATGGGAAAAAATATCGGTAATCTTTGTGGCAGCAGCAAAGGTTAAGGAGAATAGAGTTTAGATTATTTGGGTTGTATCATATTGATTTCAAATAAAAGTATTTAGAATTGTTTAAAGCTGACGGGAGGGGCCGGCGCCATGGCTCACTAGGCTAATCCTCTGCCTGTGGCACCGGCACACCGGGTTCTAGTCCCGGTTGGGGCGCCGGATTCTGTCCCAGTTGCTCCTCTTCCAGGCCAGCTCTATGCTGTGGCCCGGGAGTGCAGTGGAGGATGGCCCAAGTGCTTGGGCCCTGCACCCCACGGGAGACCAGGAGAAGTACCTGGCTCCTGGCTTCGGTTCGGCGCAGCGCCGGCTGTAGCGGCCATTTGAGTGGTGAACCAACGGAAGGAAGACCTTTCTCTCTGTCTCTCTCTCTCTCATTGTCTACAACTCTACCTGTCAAATAATAATAAAAAAAATTCTAAAGCTGATGGGAAAGACCCAGTTGCAGAGAGTATTAATATACACAGGATAAAAGAACTGATTGATAATGTATGAGGATAAAGGAATATATTACAGAATATAGCTTGATAGAGGAAAGATGGGAGCACATGCAGTGGGGCAGGTGTTGGAAAATTAAAGGAACTCCATGGATGAATAAACTAAGCCAAATTCCTCTTTCTTCAATTGTAGGAATCTCAGGGCTGAATGTTATACAGGATAAGGTGGTTCTCAACTGTTCTGAACTCCACAAAGGATTTTTTCAAAATATTTAGGGAAGGCATGTTTGAGTTGTTACAATGGCACTTAATCCTGACATTAGCGGCCAAGAATAAGGGTTGCTAAACGATAAAGAATTGTCCTTCGCCAAAACACAATAGCAACTCCATTTAAAAGGGCCTGTGATGTTTGCTTCTTTGACTTTTAGAGACAGAGAGAAAAAAGCAAGAATGAGACTGAGAGAGAAAAGAAAGAGAAAGAATAAATGGAGAGTTAGAAATTCCCCAAATATTTAGCTTTGTTTTAGTCTTTAAAAATCAAAGTATGGTTGAATTAAAACTTAGAAAAAGAGAGTTGAGATTTGTCCTAAAGTTTATAGGTGGGAACAAGCTCTTTAAGAAAAAAAAAAAAAGCTATTAGCCAAAATAAAATCTCAAGGTAGAATATGGGGAAAATGACTACAAGTAGACAAAATTTACTGCTTTCAAATGGGCTTCCACACTACATAGTCATTTAAAATGCAACGCAACTCATAAAGTTTTTATTTTCAACTTATTTCAGAAGTAAGAAATGAAGCACACAATAATTTCCATTAATGTTAAGGTTGAAACTTAAAAGAAACTCAGGGCATCCTAGCCCTTCATCAGCTCTCTAGCTCTTTTAAGTGACAGGAGTGCCTTGCTATGCCCTGGGTTTCTTTAATGCACCAAAAGAGCATGTCGCCCCAAGAGTTTCCTTTCCAATTTGGAACTATGCAATTTTTTTTTGTAAATGCACCTGAATTGCCCAAAGTCAGGAGATCATATTATTCACGCAGTTTCCCTAAGTAATTTTGTGTAATTCTTGCCTTTTAGGTGACATTTGAGTTGTGATATTCTACTAAATTCATCCTGACATTTCAAAAATTATCATACAATGCTTTCATGGGATAGAACCATATCCTTTTAGCCATGCTTATCACAGGCAAAAAGCTTTCCAGTGTAAGCAGGTCTGCCTAATGACCTAGTTGTTTAAAAGGCTGACTTCATATTTGTATTTTTAAACCCATTCACATTACTCTCCATCTTCATTTACTTTAATTCATTCTACTCAATCTACCAGGGATAGAACAAAATTAATGCCTCTAAACATAAAGGTGTCAAACCAATAAGAATTGGTGATGGGTCCTTATACAATCTACTTTATGCACTTGCTAATCTTACATTCAGCCCATTTGAAAATGTAAAGTGCATTAAGGGACAAAATTTTATTCTGTAAGGGTGAATCGCTGTACTAACCAGCACATCTTGTTAAATGGAGTATTTATAGATCAAGGCCACAGTGTAAAACACACCCACACACAGTGTGTATGGAGTCTTCAGAAGTTCATGAAAAATATGTATTCTGTAAAAATGTATAGATATTCAATTTTTTTCACCAAAACAAACTTAGTTTTTAATTATATTTTCCATAAACTTTTGGAAATTGTCTTATGTGTGTATTTTGTAGCTTTACTACAATAAGCTTTGATAACTTATTCCTTTATTCTGTATTAACAACATTAACTATTTAGTAATATTTTATTTCACAGATGTTCATTGTATATTTCACTAGAGTCAGAAACTGAACTAGATATTGAGTATATATTGGTTCATAAGCTTTACATATGACCTGCATTCCTGAAACTTTCAGCCAGTAGAGGAGACAGATATCACACGGTGGGGAAGAAAATTAGTAAATAATAAATGATGGATGGTTGGATAGATAAATAGAGTGATATCGGTTATATGTGAGGGGGAGAGGTAGGGTAGTAGTATAAGAAAATATTACATAGATTACTGTTAACTTTATATTTAAAGGTTAAGTGATGGGTTCACATTTATTAAAAGTACAAGAACAGTGATGTCAGCAACATGGAAGAATAGGAAGACCAAACCCTCATTGTCCCACAAAAACCAATTTAATAATGATATGAGGAGCAAAATACCTTCATGGGAAGTCCAGAATCCCATTAAGAAGTTACAGTACTCCAGATGAGCACAAAATTGAGAACAGTCTGAAATGTGTATGAAAACCAATTTCACTTTGCTTGCATGAGCTTCTCCATCAATCTGGCACAGCTCAGCACTGATAGAGATAATACTAACCTGTGACGTCTCCCTTGTTGGGGAAAAAGAGAGGTTAGCATGCTTTCTATGTGCCTGGCCTTCCAGTGCATCGCCCAAAGATCCATTTTGTGTCTCAAGTCACACAGAATGCTGACAAAAATAGCACAGTTTAGATCCCTGGAGGTAGCTCTTAACAAAGAACAAGGAAGCTGGCTTATAATAGACAGTATGATCTGTAAAAGTTAGTGTTTCTTCCTAAGGTTGTAAGGAAAGGAGTTAAATGTGCCAAAAATGTCCCTGGATTTTCAGTGCTTTAACTAAGGGGCAAGTTTCTAGAGTGTTGACAGAACCCTCAGAGTTTGGTAGGGGCAACTAAGAACAAATAAAAAGGAGCAGGTGACCTGCTGAACCCAAAACAACTCAGCAAAATTAAGGGAAGCTGGGTAACTAAAGGTTTCTCTATAGCGGAGGCAGGAGAGGAGTGAAGTGTGCCTCAAACATCCTATCCCGTGGTACAGAAGACAGACTCCATAGAAAGCAAGAGATTGTGGGATCCTAAAAAACTAAAATAAACCAGTAACTCTCATTAAATTAGGAATACATACCCATAAATCCTACAAAGAAATATCTATAGGAAAAGCTTTAGAGTCTCACAAATTCTAGCCAGGCAGACTGAATAAAAGGCTTTTCCTCTTGAAGCCAGTTCATGAATACTGGGAAAGCTTGATTTAAATATGTAAATATCAATAAAAAACTAGGAGGAACATGAAGAATCAGGGAAACAAGACATAATCAAAGGAATCTCCAGTAATGGACCCTAATGAATGAATGAAGATTTATGAATAGCAAGACTAAAGAATTCAAAATAACCACATTAAAGAGGCTCAATGAGTTATAATACACAGATAGACAAATAAATATAATCAGGGAAATAATACAAGAACAAAATGAGATTATCAACAAAAGAAAGAATCCGTAAAAAAGAACCAAGCAAATTCTGGACCTGAAGAATATAGTAAGTGAACTCAAAAATTCACTAAGGAACTTCAACAGCAGTCTTTATCAAGAAGAAAAAAATCAAGCACAAAGGTCATTTAACATTAGGCAGATGAACAAAAAGAAAAATGAACAAAGCCTATGGGACTAGTGAAAACCATTAACTGAACCTTATGGAATTACTAGAATGAGAAAAAAGAAAGAATGGAGAAAAAAAATCTTATTTAAAGAAATAATGAATTAAAACTTCCCAAATATAGGAACTGAAATGGACTGATTCCTGAAATGTAAATGATCTTAAATAGGATAAACCCAAAGAGATCTGCACTGAGACACATTGCAATCAGATTGCTGAAACATAAAGGCAAACAGAAAATTGAAGGGGGAGGGAGGGAAATGTTTTGCAGCATTTGTATGGGAGCCTACATAAGCTTTTCAGTGGATTTATCAGCAGAAAGAACAGAAAAAGAGAGTGGACAAAATATTTAGTGTTGAAAGAAAAAAAAAGTGTCAACCAAGAATACTTTACCTGGCTAAAATGTCTGTCAAAAATGAAGTAGAGATAAAGAATTTATCAGATAAACAAAAGCTTAAGGAATTTATTACCAGTATACCTGCCTTATAAGAAATACTTTAGGTATTTTTCAAATTGAAACAAAAGATGCTCAATAGCAAAAAGAAAGCACATGAAAAGTATAAAACTCACTGGCAAAAGTAAATATGTAGATAAATAATGGTAGTATATAAATCGCTTTTAATTTCAATATAAAATTTTTAAAAATATTAATATCTGTAAATACAAACATAAGTTAATAGACATAAATTTGAAAAGATCTAACTTATAATAACAATAGCATAAAGGGCAGAATAGAGAAGTAAAAATGTAGAGATTTCACATGCAATTGAAGTTGTCAGAAATTAAAAAAGAAATTTAAAAAGGGACATTACAACTGATGCCACAAAAATAAAAATTACCAGGAGTCTACCACGAACTACTATATGTCAACATATTAAATAAACTAGAAGAAATGGAAGAAGTAGATTAATTCCTAGAAACATAACAGCTACCACGACTGAATCATGAAGATACAGAAAAGTTGAAAAGATCAATAACAAATAAGGATATCTAATCCATAATCAAAACACTCCAAACAAAGAAACCCTAGGACTAGATGACATCGCTAGCAGGTTCTATCACACATATAAATAACTAAGGTCTATCTTTCTTAAACTATTCCAAAATATTAAAATATTAGGAATTCCTCATAATTCATTAGGTGATGCCAGTATTATCCTGATACCAAAGACATTACATAAAAAGAAAACCATAGGCAAATATCTCTAATGAAGGAAATTTTAAAACATTCAAGAAAATACTAGCAAACTGAATTCAACAACATATTAAAAGAATCAAACACCATAATCAAGTGTGACTTACCTCTGGAAACAAAGTTCAACATTTGCAAATCAATGTGATATACAATTTTAACAGAATTAATGATAAAAATCATACAGATATCAAATAGATGCAGATAGAATTTAACAAAATTCAATATCCATCATGATAAAAACTCAACAAAAGAAACAAAATAGAAATATACTTCAGCACAATAAAGGCTATATATGACAAGCCCACAGCTAACAACATACTTAATGTTGAAAAACCAAAAACATTTCCTGTAAGATCAGAACCAAGCAAGGATACCCACTCATGCCACTTCTATTTAATATAGTATTGGAAGTTTTAGAGCAATGAGGCAATAAAAAGATATAAAATCATAAGAATTGGAAAGGAGGAAGAAAAACTAACTATTTGCAGATGACACGATTGCATATATATATATATATATTGCATATATACATATATATATATATTCCACATACACACAAAAAATGTTACAACTGACATTTATGAATCAACAGGATTTATATTGCATTTGAAGCTATTGGAATAAATATATCACATAGTAAAAATAATGTAAAGAAAATAGAATGTTCAGGACCAAATTCTGAGATCTAATACAGGAGAATCATTCTGCAAAGTATGCTCTGAGAAACAGAAACTCTTCGCATATATGATGACAAGAAAAGAAAAACAGGGAGTATTTCAAGAAAGCAGAAGCAGTCTACTGGATGAAACTTTGCTGAAAAGTTGTGATATTAGGACAGAAGAAAGTATCCTGACTGGACACTGAGGATCAGTGGTGACTTTGGTAGGAACAATTTTGGTTAAACACTGGAAGTGACAACTAGGGATACCATGTGAAGAAAAGTCTCTTGATTGTAGTCATCATAAAACTAATAATAATAATATAAATACAGAATCCTTTACATTTTATATTATTTTGCAATCTATATAACAAAACAATCATGAAAGACAGGCCCTGTAAGTTCTTTCTACAAATAATATTACTGAGTAATTGAGGACATAGGCAAGATTAGAACAAGAACAGAATCTTCACTGTGATTTGAACCCCAGTCTTCTGATTTCAACTCAAGTCCCCTTTTCCCATCAAGAAGAAACAAGGGAGAAGAATGACTGAATGATTACAGGATGTTCTCCACTATATCACAGACAAAAATTCAACACGCATGTTCTACTGATGGACCAGGTACTCATCTGCTCAAAATATATCATGACAATTCACCAAGCTCCGATAAGTAAGTAGAATATATCATTGAACTTTTTTTTTTTTGCTAATAGTTCTTCAGCCTTAAACAAAATGAAAATTTCTGCAAATATTTTAACCACTAGGTGGTGTTAAAATGACATAAGAGGTTCTCTATAAAAACGATCTGCCTTTGCTAACATCCAACCACCCTGCCCCACCTATCTAAAATACCCAGTCCTCACCAAAATACCCTAATCAAAATCTAAAATATCAGCATTATTCGAAACAACAGAGGAAGTGTAAGCTGTAAATAATGAGGTATCTGAGAGTAAGATGCATTTGAATACATGGAAGAAATGTAAAATTAAGTGAGGATGCAAATACTATTCATAAATTATCAGAGACATTAAGAATTTTAAAAGATGTGAAAACTGTAAAGCTAATTCTTTAAAATGCCTGCATTCTTAAATAATATTTTCCTACTTGACATATACATTAAAGTGAAAGTGAGTTAATACTTAGATCTTTAAAAATGATTTTAAGCTGGTTTTATATAATTCATTAATTTTAAACTGAGAAGAAAATAAATATCAACTCTTAGTCATTTACAAAAAAAGAAAATGAAAAATAAATAAAAATATATATAAATAAATAAATAAGAAATCATCTCATTCATTTTAGAGAAATAATTATTTTGTTTAAAGGAAAGTCTGCCAAACCAATATCTGCTGATTTATCTTAAACGCACACAGACATGCCACACACATCTGCTACCATTATTCTAGTTAAAAGTTTTAGTCAAAATATCAAAAAACTATCTCAGTTACTGAACATGCTCATAGACATTTTTTCCAAGGTTCTTTTTTTTTTTTTTTTTTTTTTTTTTTTTTTTTTTTTTTGGCAGACAGAGTTAGACAGTGAGAGAGAGAGAGAGACAGAGAGAAAGGTCTTCCTTCCGTTGGTTCACCACTCAAATGGCCACTGTGGCCGGTGCGCTGCGCCCATCCAAAGCCAGGAGCCAGGTGCTTCTCCTGGCCTCCCATGCGGGTGCAGGGCCCAAGCACTTGGGCCATCCTCCACTGCCTTCCCGGGCCACAGCAGAGAGCTGGACTGGAAGAGGAGCAACCGGGACAGAATCCGGCACCCCAACCAGGACTAGAACCCGGTGTGCCGGTGCCGCAGGCAGAGGATTAGCCAAGAGAGCCGCGGCACTGGCCCAAGGTTCTTTTGACTAGTTTCAAAGTAAAGTGTGGGGAATAGGTAATTTGAGAAAGGTAGTAATATGTAGAAGCTAAAAGGATAATTCAAGATAAAAAGTAACTTAGAATTAAAATCCTATGATGTTCTTTATTTTTCCTTCTGTCCTCAGCCCAGATTTACATTTGTAAGTAGCTAAAATGCAGTTTTTGATGTAAAACAGTTGGTATCAACCGCTTGATTAAATGACACATCCTACCATTCCTCTGTTATATTAGAAATAAATCCTATCTCAACGTCCAGGTTGAATTATAGTAGAAGCTATTTTACATACTATAAGCGTCTCTCTTAAATCTAAACTACCTAATTTCAAGACTTAAAAGAATATTGATCCATTTGCTAACGTACAAGTGTAAATTTCAAATTGTACCATTTTAATGATTTGTTTACCTGTACAAAAACGGTAAAGAGGATAACAACCGTAGTTGCTGCAATGAAGAGCTTCTTTCTGGAGAATTCTGGGAGAAGAAAAACAAGGGAAAAACAGATTGCTCCCCTGAGGCCCCCGTAGGCTATAATAAACTGGTCCTTTCTGGTGACTGTATTCACATGACACTTGTTCACGAAGAAAGTCAGCACAAGAACTCCTAAATTTTCCAATAAGAAGAGAAAAATTGAGTAATTAATCATCAGACAGAAAAGTGTTACACATATGTTGTAATAAATTAGTGCTAAATTAGGTTGAAATTTAAAGGATTTGTGATGAATAATTTAAGTTTAAACTAAGTAAACCATTAAAAGCTTTATTTCATAAACTTACTTTCAGAGTATTTTCTTTAAATAGTTGTGTTTTATTTTGGTTGTGTTTTGATTTTTGCTTTTGATCGTTCTTTTGTTTGTTTTGTTTTGCTTTGTTTTGTTTTGTTTTGAATGAAAGCAGTACAATTCCCTTACTTAGGCCCAGGCCCATGAGAATTTTCTGGGATATTCTACAAAAGAAATCTCCAAAAGCAAAATGTAACATTTCTCTTCAGTCTCATATTACTGAGTTGACTCAAATCAGTGAACTAAAAGATATGTAATGTGACCTATGCTAGTTTAAATATTTAATGAGCAAGACTTAAGGATTGTCCAAGGCTTTGAAGAAAAGTCTGTTTTCTCTTGCCACCCAAGGCCAAGGGTTCTAAGACTTAAAGTTCAGCTAAAGCTTTCTGTTACTCATACTTGTCTGCAATCTCAACTGTGACGGAAGTATTCCATCATGTACCGATACAATTTTGTGCCATAGACCTCACCCCAGTGATGTGCTACATACTGCTGGACTTGAGTTTCATAGTACTCCGTTACTCTCTGCTTTCATTATACATTATATTTTGAACATCTGATTGTGAATAAGTTTATGATTTCCTCCAAGAACAGCAAGAGAATTTAAGGCCTGTCAACAGGTGGACTAAACATAGGCATACTTACACACAATTTGAGCTGAAATAAATTGTCCAACAGACAATTGATCCAAAATTGACTTAGGTGGAAAAAGAAATCCCACACTCTCTTTAAGTATATTGCACTTTTGGGTGCCATGTAAGTAGTCTTGCAGTCCCTTTGAATGAATAAATATTTTTGTTTATTTTCTATTTTGAAAATATTTTAATTCAATTTAAATATTTTACACGGTGCCAGAAAATTTAAGGGGCTGGTGCTGTGGCATAGCAGGTAAAGCCAACATCTGCAGTGCCAGCCTCCCATATGGACACCGGTTCCAATCCTGGCTACTCCACTTCTGATCCAGCTCTCTGCTATGGCCTGGGAAAGCAGTAGAAGATGGCTCAAGTCCTTGGGCCCTGCTCCTGTGTGTTAGACCCAGAAGATGCTCCTGGCTCCTGGCTTCGGATCTGCACGGCTGCGGCCACTGCAGCCAACTGGGAAGTGAACCAGTGGATGGAAGACCTCTCTCTCTGTCTCTCTGCCTCTCCTTCTCTCTGTGTGTGACTCTAACTTTCAAATAAATAAATCTCTTTTTTAAAAAAAGAAAATTTAAACATAGTCAAGCTACTGGAGTGGGCACAATTAAATCAAATCAAAGTCCAATTCACCTCAAATTCTAGATTTTAACTTTTCTCTTCAAAAATTATTTTCATCTCTTTAGCCCTTTTAGTTCTTTTTTATTTCTATAAAAGCAGAGGAAGCTATCAGAGCAAAATACAAACATGCAAAGGAAGGATGCAATACCCATAATCCCACCCATCCACTCTGGTACAAAACTTTCCAAAACCACATATATGTTTATATTATTGCTTTTCAAGCAGTTTGTTTTAACAGATTCCCTATTTTTAGGCATTTAAGTTGTTATACCAAATGTCTAAGTGTATATCATACCATTCCCAATCACCCTTATGCTGTGTTGAAATAACCAAAACTAGAAGCTAGTGGCAGCATATTCATTTTGGTCACTCAGCACACTGTCAGTCAAACTACATTTAGCCAACTCAGATGTGTTGCTCCAGTTAATCAACTGTTGATAGAATCCTGACTTTTCAGGCCGGCGCCGCGGCTCACTAGGCTAATCCTCCGCCTAGCGGCGCCGGCACACCGGGTTCTAGTCCCGGTCGGGGCGCCGGATTCTGTCCCGGTTGCCCCTCTTCCAGGCCAGCCCTCTGCTGTGGCCAGGGAGTGCAGTGGAGGATGGCCCAGGTGCTTGGGCCCTGCACCCCATGGGAGACCAGGAAAAGCACCTGGCTCCTGGCTCCTGCCATCGGATCAGCGCGGTGCGCCGGCCGCAGCGCGCCGGCCGCGGCGGCCATTGGAGGGTGAACCAACGGCAAAGGAAGACCTTTCTCTCTGTCTCTCTCTCTCACTGTCCACTCTGCCTGTCAAAAAAAAAAAAAAAAAAAAAAAAAAAAAAAAAAAAAAAAAAAAGAATCCTGACTTTTCAGCTTTGTTTTTCATAGAGCCCATGTAAATGTCCAAAGCAAAATAAATGAGGATATTCTGAGGCACCAACTACTGAAACATGCTAATCTAATAGAACTGCAAAAAGTGTCCTTTAAAATACCTAATGTCAAAAGAGAAAAGAATGCTACGATCTGCTAATGGCCTCTAGTGAGCTTACCTGACCCCTGCATATATAAGCACAGCATTGAGGCAAGGTGCAATGACAGGTCTATATAGTTGCAGACATCTGATTGACTATTTTATGACAGGAATTTCTTCCTCTTCTCTCCTACTACCAGAGACAATGATTATCTATACATTTTACTATAGAAATAAAATAATATTGGAAACAGGATCCATTTTGCTCCTGAGTTTTCACACAAAATCACATATACAAATCCATAGAAATGCTGGCCTTCATCTCTAATGCTTGTTCTTGCTAGGTGTAAACATTTTTTAGAGAAACGTCCTCAGTTATCCCTGGCATTTTTTTTTCTTATGTGTCAGCTTTTTTTCAGAACATATGGGCCAAAAGTGATCTTTTTGTCCAATTTTGTTTTAAAAGATGGTTAGACGAAAAAGAACATTTTACAACCCTAGTGAGATTTTTTCCAATTGGCTCAGAATAAGCTAGAAATAGCCTTCAATGAACCTGTATGACATTCAGCTGGTGGTTTTGCTGTTAATGGCCAACCTAAACGCATTTTAATGGATAATAAAGCATATCCTGGCCTGCCTTATTATTCATCCTTAAAACGCTAAGCAATTTTCCTAATGTGCCTCTCAGTATTCTAGAGCAAGTTTCATAGATTTCAAAGAAAATTCTACAATGATTCTGTTCACTTGTAGAAGAGAAGAGAAGTAGGGATATAAATGTCAAGAAAAGATGAAAAACTATAAACTGAATTCCTATGCAGACCATAAAATGTAAGATTAAAGAGACAGCTCAGTTTAACCAGCAATGGAGCACACATATGTATTTTACTTCAGTACAAATAGGATAGTTTTTTGTAAAGGTTGGACTAAGAAGAGCATTTATCTGAAGCCAACAGTAAAGTCATATAGCAGGTGTGGCTTGGGGGCACCAGATGTCATTCAGCCTCTGCCAGGATTTGAAGGAAAGACACAGATGGTATGTATTTTCCTGCTGGAGTCAGCATTCCCCAGGACACAGTCAGTCCTTTAATAACACTGATGCAGATAGCTAAGGTACACACATGGGTATGTTTCGATGGGAGGTTGGAACAACAGTGCTGAAGGCAGTAGTGACTGTTACTCCTCTTTCGTAAATCAGGGTGAGGCAGGCAGATGTAAACACTCAGAAAAAAAGAAACCACTCAGCTTTCATCCTAGCAATGGTAGTACAGGTTACTAATTCTTAGTATTAGGGACATTAGCACACTTGTTATATGACATTATGAAAACATTGTAGAAGTAGCAACAGATGCAGCCAAAGCCACAGCAGCAGAGGTGGTAAAAACAAGCATTTACTGAGCATTCACAATTTGCTAGGCTCTGTGCTATTTTTGATTGTATCATCTCAGGTAATTCTCACAATGGTGAGTACAAGTTGGTGGTATTACTACTCCTATTTTATAGTTGTGGAAACTAAGGCCTTGCGTGATTAGATAAATCTATCAGAGCCATAGTAAAGTTAGGATTTGAATTCAGGTGGTCTGGTTCCATAACCCATTTCTTAACTTTGCTATTAAAAACTCCATACACAAATGGGAATATATAATAGTCTGCCTAGAAGTAAAGCAAATACAGAATATTGGAATTTTAAATATCTTGCTTCTAGTACAGTCCCAAGTTCAGTTGGTATATTTTTACATAAACAATAATATTCACCATACCTAATGCTCTCCAAATAAGACAAAAAATGATAGTGAAACAAATATAAGGCCAATTCCATTCATGGTTATTTCCAATGGTAGAAACACCAAGGAAGATGAATATAAGAGTATCACTAACACTGCTCCACATCTTCATAAAGTACTTGATAGTAGTATGGGACTTCTGAGAAATGTTAGCTTCCACATAGCGTTTCATGCTCATGGCACAGGTAATAATTCTAAAGAGAGGGAAAAAATGTATGAGAGTAATACTTGTACTCAACTCTAAGCAAAAGTGATCACATAAATGTTCTTGAAGACTAAATCAGGAATTCTGTTACTTAAGGTGCCCTACTCTATTCCAGAATATGAAAACATGCCATTTCTCCAGAATTTGTACAATAGCATTTCCAAGTCTACCAAATGCTTAGTTTTCAAAATAAATGACCAAGTCTGTGTCTTGTGTGTTGAGAAGTACCTGTCTGCTTTATTATCTTCAACATTGTTTAATCTGTCCTTCTTAAATAGAGTTGCACTGACAGATTCTAATCATAGTTGGCTGCAAATCATGAAGAAGCAGATGCTAGGAATGAGAGATTCTTGTAGCCTCTGTAACACTAGAGTGTTATTATTCAAAGCAATTTTCAAAACCCAGGAAAGTTTTAACTGTTTTATTCTATTCACTATTCTTTCCAAAAATTTTAGCCTCCTGCTCAATAATCTTCTCCAGATCTTATTCAAAAGCTTTTAAATACATCTTTAAATTCACCAAAATAGTTTCTGCACCCCCTCCAAATTTCCTGCCTACACATTCATTTAGGGGTCAGATATTTATATATTTTCCTATAACTTTGGAGTGGGCAACAAGAGGCTGTGGTAGAAAGAAGATTGTAGGTGAAATAAGAAATAACTTGTCAACTCAATTCACCATGCCAAATTATGTTTAAATCGTTCCGGACTGAATATATAGGGAAGAATGATAGCCATTCATATATCAACACATTTCAGAAGCTACATGTGAAGACATATCTTATTCTACATTTAATTTAACCCTTTAAATTGCAAAACTTCCACAGAATGACTCATATTAAAAGCCAGAAGGTAAAAAAAAAATCAAACTAAGGATCTGGTGTAGAGACTAAAAATATGGATTAGCTTTGTTTAATCTTCAATTTTGCCCAGGGCCAGCTGAGGTTAAACAAACAACTCTAAGTCTCTAGGTTATAAATCCATAGGTTGCTAACCTTAAGTTTGAAGTAATCTGCTCTGGAAATCTACCCTGGAAACTGCCAGAGAATTTCCATACATAAGACCCAAAGTAATATGTGATGCAGTGATCAACAAAGCAGTAGATTAAGTTTCAGCTCTAGTTAAATCCAGACTCACAAAATGATCCTTGAAAAAAATCTGCTTTAGCTTCTGCAGTTTCAGTAATAATTTATAGACCATTTTTCCTGAAGTTACCGCAGGATCTCTGGGATTGTCCCACTCCAATTAAACGAAGGAAATTCAGTTAGAGGCAAACTAACTTAACACAGTTAATATCTTCAAAGTGCCATGGGATAAACTTAATCTTTGTACTTTTTTAACCTATAGATAAAGTTAAACTATGCATATACAAATTCATAGATAATTACAACTAGCACTTCTTATGTGCTAATTTTGAGATGAGTATGTCTACTAAGTGTCTTAGCCATTGTATCTCAATATGTTTCCATATCCACCTTTATGAAATAGATACTATAGATGAGTGAAGCATGGAGGTTAAATAATTATCTCAAGGTCACATAACTAGGAGGTACAGTGCTGTCTCCAGGTCTGTCCCCAAAGCCCATGCTCTTAACCACTTTGACATATATTTTAAATATACACAAGTTATTTTATTTCTGTAAATGATGGTTAAATGTTTTTTCAAGTGTGACATGTTCAACCAATGCAATGTTTTGCTTTTCCACTTCTTTTTTTTTTAATTTGACAGGTAGAGTTACAGACAGTGAGAGAGAGAGAGACAGAGAGAAAGGTCTTCCTTCCGTTGGTTCACTCCCCAAATGGCCACTATGGCTGGCACTGCACCGATCCAAAGCCAGGAGCCAGGTGCTTCCTCCTGGTCTCCCATGCGGGTGTAGGGCCCAAGCACTTGAGCCATCCTCCACTGCACTCCCGGGCCACAGCAGAGAGCTGGACTGGAAGAGGAGCAACCGGGACTAGAACCCAGAGCCCATATGGGATGCCGGCGCTGCAGGCAGAGGATTAACCAAGTGAGCCACGGCGCCGGCCCCGCTTTTCCACTTCTTAGAAGTTAGTTACATTTTCTTACTGACTTGCTCTCCCATTTTCTTTTATTACTTGAGTACTAAAAGTCACCGACTTTCAGTAGCAGTCCAATCTGATCTCTAGCCCACTATTTTTAAGAAACACTGGTGGTTGATCTAGTCTAAAAACAAGAAAAGAATGGAGACGCTTCTAGGGCTTTTTTCTTCCTTTTTTTCTCCCCCTCACAATTCACAATGATACATTCCATGGTGAGTTTTTCAATATTTATGAGCATCATTTCAAAGTATTTGTTACACTTAAAATTAAGCATTATTACCAATGTATCTTGTTTTATCCATCAAATTGCAATTTCTTTTCAGTACATTTATTTCTAATGAACTGCCTCTCCTGTCATTGTTATGAAGGTTCTTTGTTCTCTAAATGATTTGGAGTTTCTTCCAGAAGCTGGAAGGAGTCCATGATGATGTTCAATATTCCAGGGACAAAAAAACTTTGCATGTTTTTAATTGCATTTTCATTATTTAGCCTTAACTACTTTAAGTAGATAGGCTTGGTCAAGTAGTAGACCATCAGTCTTTCAAAAACGTGATAGTCAACCATCTGCTCTCAATCTGTTACAGATTTTTTGCTTTCAGTTATAGCTCTATGTGCAAATTTTGAAGGACAAAGCTGAGTTCCTGTTATAAGTGTATCTCTTAAATAATCAGTTATATTTGGCTAGTGGAATTTTAATTACATGTTTTATTTTTAAACATATCTAGATAATATTAAGTATATCTAAAAATAATGTTAGCATCAAAAGCCTTAAATGAATTGTCAGGTGCTAATTAACCTCCAGAGAATTCATTTCCTTATTATTTTCACTATGTTCAATAATCTCCTCTAATAAATAGCATTTGGTGACTCAATAATTATAATCAATTTCTTGTTTTCCCACCTGTTACCATGCAAGTTTTATTCTCATTTTCTAGTCTATAAAAAAAAAAGTTAGAGCTGTTCAGTAACCACAAATGTCCATTCTCTTGGGTCAATTTATGATTGAGGGAAATGAAATAATAAAATCTTCAGGAAGCAAGCTTCAAAATGACAATTTACTAAAACTTATGAAATACTGAATGCTGTATGGTGTCTTTCAGCCCAAGACAGTCCTTTGTGGCTTTTACTATCTTAGAGGAAATAATGAATAAATATATCACCCAGAACACATTATTACCATCATAAATTAGCTAAGACTGCATCATCACATGTGTGCTGAAGCAATTCCCCATTGTTGCTGTTTAATACTTCCTGAGCAGGCACAGTGTATTGTGGAATTTCCCTCTACAGTGTGACTCCAATTCTCAATCACTTTATAATCTAAGGTGATATGACATCACACTGACAGCACACATGTCAATCTAAACAACTATTTGTGTGCATGCTAACTATTTTTAAAGATTAATGATAATTTACTTTGTATTCTGTTTTTTTAAGTAAAGACAAACATGCACATTCATACATATTTCATAAAGAAAGTCAATTGCTAGATAAAAGAAGAATGAAGTATCTTTGGTTTTAAGACCATCCCTTGGATCACGACTAATTATTTTGTATAAATACCACTGAAAAAAAACAAAATTAAGAAAAGTCTAGAGTACAGATCAATTATGTAAAACCAGAAATATAACTTGGTCATTTATTTTAGCCAGGGAAGGAACAGCTAGTGAAAGTGGCAGGGTCAGGAAGAAGAAAGTTATTCAAGTAAAATTCAGCAATAAAGAAGGATAGAGACTCATTTTGATGTATTAACTATTAAATATAGTATGCTCCTAATAAAAAACACTTGCGTGTTAATATTTGAGTGTCTACTATAGTCCAGGTACTTTTCATACATTATTCCATGTAATACTCACAATAACCTCAGTAATATGCGAAGTGCAAATAAGTTAACTGGCCCAAGATAAAACAACTAGCAAATTACAGAGCAGAAATTTGTTTGTTTGTTTGTTTGTTTTTACAGAGCAGAAATTTGAACACAGCTCTTACTTCAGGGCTGTGGCCTTTCCTTTACACAATGTCATTTTGTTAAAATACATGAAAATTACCTTACATAGATATGCTTATTTTTCATATTTTAAAATGTTTTTAATATGCTTCTAACAAAGACAAGGTAAACATCACACAAAAAGAAACACACCAAAAGTTATGGTGGAATGGAAACATATTCCATATGTGGTTATGGAAACACAAAATTTTCTAGGTATGTTTTATTTCATACACAATCACATATGATTTCCTTTCATACAAGAAATTCTGTATGGTGCAATAGAAAATTGCTATAGAATTAAATAATAACTATTTAGTTTTTTAGATAATAGCCAGATCCATAATCAGTAATTATAATATCTATTAAAACGATTCATGTCAAATCAAATATGGTTCCTGTAGCCTCCAGACAGTGAAAATGAAGTAAGGTAAATTTGGCTTCTTATATTTTGCCACTCTTTGTGCTCTAATTTGGTGATGATTCTCATTTACTTAGTAAGAAATCACATCTCTACCATTTTCATTACTTTCCTTCCTTTACGAGACATCTTCCAGCAACTACAATATACAACAAGGTATTTTTCGTTCATGGGATCCTGACCTTTGCTGGCCCTTTTTCCTTTTTATTCCTCCCTCTTTCCACTGTGAAATTTCAAAATTTTCTTTCAGGAAAAAAAAAATTAAGTATATGAATGCTGGTGCCAGGGCTGTGGTACGGCAGGTCAAGCCTCCACCTACAACCCCAGCATCCCATACTAGCACTAGTTGGAGTGCTTCCAACCCATCTCCCTGCTAGTGCTCCAGGGAAGGCTGCAGAAGACACCCCAGACGCTTGAGCCTCTGTCACCCACATGGGAGACCCTGGCAGAGTTCCATGCTCCTGGCTTCACCCTGGCCCAGCCCCAACTGTTTCAGCCATTCAGGGGAATGAACCAGGAGATGGAAGATCTCTTTCTCTATGTATCTCTGTCTCTCCTCTCTCGGTCACTCTGCCTTTCAAACAAATAAATATTTTTTTAAAAAATATATGAATGCTATGTTTCTCAAGTAAAGTCACTTAAAACATATGGGATCAATCTTATTTTCCTCTGGATACATAACCAACTATGATAGCATCATTAATTAAATAACCCACCCCTTTTAAGAAAGAATCATTCTAATAGACATTTTTAAAGATATAACAAGACTTAATGAAAGTGAGAACAACTTTCTTTTTAGACTATTTATTAAACCCTCAGTTCACAGTATTTGTTTTCTCCATTACTATATACTGTTGAAATGTCAACAAGCTCTCATAACATAAGAGGGTTGTGTTGAAGCCAGCGTTGTGGCATAGCAGGTAAAGCCATTGTTTAAGAAGCCAGCATCCCCTGCCGGTCCTGGTTCAAGTCCCAGTTGCTCCACTTGTGATCCAGCTCTCTGTTAATTCACCTGGAAAAGTAGTGGAGGATATTCTAAGTCCTTGGTCCCCTGCACCCTTGTGGGAGACCCAGATGGAGTTTCAGGCTTTAGTGAACCAATGAAAGTGCTCGCTCTCTCTCCCTCTCTCTCCCTCCCTCCCTCCCTCCAACTCTGCCTTTCAAATAAAGAAAGAAATCTTGAGAAAAAAACATTAAATGTCTGTACTTTTTTAACATAGCACCTAATAATTTAACTTGAGCTGCTAGGCATTGAATCAAACCATCAAATGATGTTTCTACCAGACACAAAACATTTTAGCCTCTAGGAAGCATGCATACAGCAAATAATACCAATAAAATATATCTTCAATAAATATTAATATCTATGATATGTTGGCCAATGAGTAGAATAGAAAAAAAGACAAAAGACATTGCTACTGTTTTACAGTACCTCACAATCCTGGCGGGTGAAGATGGATAAAACATATTCACATACACCTAATTTTTTTTAATTATAGGGACAAGCATTTGGCTTAGCAGGTAGGATATTGGCATCTCACATCAGAAAACTTGTGTTCCATGCCTGACTCTGGCTTGTTCTTCCTACTTCCTGCTAATGCAAACCCTTGGAGGCAGCCATGATGGCTCCAGTAATTGGGTTCTTGCCACTCATGTCAGAGACCTGGTTTGGGTTCCAGTCTCCTAGTTTGTTGCAAGCATTTGAGGAGTGAACCAGCAAATGAAAGCTCTGTCTTTATGTGTGTAGTTTCTATTTCCCTACTCTCTACACCACCATTCAAATAAAAAGATAAAAAAATCAATATTTTTTTAAAATAAAAACAGTTATGTACTTTATGCATACTTTCTGGAAGATTTAATGAATAGCTGATTAGAAATTGCCCTGGCCGGCGCGGTGGCTCACTTGGCTAATCCTCCGCCTGCAGCGCTGGCACCCCGGGTTCTAGTCCCATTTGGGGCGCCGGTTCTGTCCCGGTTGCTCCTCTTCCAGTCCAGCTCTCTGCTGTGGCCCGGGAAGGCAGTGAAGGATGGCCCAGGTCCTTGGGCCCTGCACACACATGGGAGACCAGGAGGAAGCACCTGGCTCCCGGCTTCGGATCGGCGCAGCGTGCCTGCCGCAGCGTATCTGCCGTAGTGGCCATTTGGGGGGTGAACCAACGGAAAAAAAGGAAGACCTTTCTCTCTGTCTCTCTCTCTCTCACTGTCTAACTCTGCTTGTCAAAAAAAAAAAAAAAAAGAAAAGAAAAGAAATTGTCCTAACCACCTAAAATAGTTCATATGAATCATAAACTCTGTAGTATTTAACGACATTGAAGATTCAAATAAATTATTGTGGAAGGCAAAAGGAGAAAGTGGGAGGAAGACATTTCAGTGTTCAGGAAGCCATGAAGCAAGCCTCCTCTTATTTTTCTACCTACTTCCTTTCTGATTTCCTTTTAGGTCTCAGACCTTGCAATCTCAAAACACTCTGGCCCAGGCTTATGCCTTAGAGTGAGTTAATGATCTTAGTTATTACATATGTTTGCGAATCTCTTATCTTCCTTTGTTGTCAACCAACTATTCCATATGCGTGTTTGTCTCATTAAGCAGATCATGAGAGCTCATCACGTCCCAAAACAGTCAGAGGTTTCATTGAGTTGTGATTCCTAGATTATTTAAAAGCAATTCAATTAAAGTTTAAAAGACCAATATACTATTAAAGTATAAGATTTGCCTAATGTAATAAGTCATAATAAGCCTGATGTATTGTAAGTGTGTGGAGAAAGCTTCCTGGCCCTTTGTGAGGAATGGATGGCCTTTATAGATCTTGGCATACACAAGCCGCTCTACACTGGCAAAAGACCACTTTTAGGTGGTTCTCTACCTAAATATTAGTTTAATCTCACTGTCCTAAAAAACTTTACCACTGAGGATTGAAGGTAAGCATTTCCTTTCTCTTTTATAATGAGCTTTTATCCTAGTTTTAAAATGTTATAACAGGCCGGCGCCGCAGCTCACTAGGCTAATCCTCCACCTGCGGCACCGGCACACCAGGTTCTAGTCCCAGTTGGGGCGCTGGATTCTGTCCCGGTTGCTCCTCTTCCAGTCCAGCTCTCTGCTGTGACCAGGGAAGGCAGTGGAGGATGGCTCAGGTCCTTGGGCCCTGCACCCGCATGGAAGACCAGGAGGAGGCACTTGGCTCATGGCTTGGGATCGGTGCAGCGCACCGGCCATAGCAGCCATTTGGGGCGTGAACCAATGGAAAGGAAGACCTTTCTCTCTTTTTCTCTCTCTCTCACTGTCTAACTCTGCCTGTCAAAAAAAATGTTATAACAATACACAGGAAAAATAATCTAGGATATTCACCACAATATTGCTTATGGTTTTATCTTTACATGTTTGTTTATAAATGCTGTGTTTTAAAATTTTTCCTCAATTTTCTGAACATTTTGAAATGAGTATGCATAACATAAGCAAAAAATGAAAAAAAAAATTGTTACTTAGAATGAATTGCACACATCTGAAAGCACTATAAACCAACTCTATAGAAATCTGGATTAAAATGAAAATCTGAGAGGCAGGAATGGGTAAGATTGCTGTTCACTGCATTTAAGGGTGACATTTAAGGGTTAAAGGAAGATAGAAAATAACAACATACTATTAATTAAACTCTCATAAGGAGCCAAGTCCTAGGCTTGTATCATTTGATACTTACAGCAAGGTCACATAGCTAGTAAGTAGTAGAGCTGGAACTTAAAGCCAGATCTGTTTTTTCAAATACTGTTGTCTTAGCCATTATGCTAACATTACCTTCCTCCATATCTACCACAGTATTTTAAAAAAATATATTGTTTCTGAGGCAGGCTCTCAAGAATACACAATACATGAACACATAAACAAATGAGAGAATAAAACAATTGAATACAAATACTAATAAATGATCATCTATTTGTGACACAAAACTATACATATTCCTCAGCTGTACTTTAAGGAATTATATATGAGAAATCTACAAATTACAACTTTCTGAAGGAGATGAATGCCAAAAGTCTGTTATTTAGAATATAAAGATAAAAGTGTTATTGGCCGGCGCTGCAGCTCACTTGGCTAGTTCTCCACCTGCAGCGCCAGCACCCCAGGGTTCTAGTCCTGGTTGGGGCACCGGATTCTGTCCCGATTGCTCCTCTTCCAGTCCAGCTCTCTGCTGTGGCCTGGGAAGGCAGTGGAGGATGGCCCAAGTGCTTGGGCCCTGCACCCACATGGGAGACCAGAAGGAAGCACCTGGCTCCAGGCTTCGGATCGGCGCAGCACGCCGTCCTTAGCAGCCATTTGGGGGGTGAACCAACGGAAAAAAAGGAAGACTTTTCTCTTTGTCTCTCACTCCCTATCTAACTCTGCCTGTCAAAAAAAAAAAAAGATAAGTGTTCAAGATAAGTGTTATCAATGATGGCTTCATTCCCAGACGTTTACATAAAAGCTATTTAACCAAGAACGTAACTATTAATTAGTAATGGGTCAAATTACATATACTGGGAACTGGAAGTTCTACAGAGCAGAAGAAAGTTTTTCCTTTGATTTTATTGGATAAAATATTTCCTGAAGCAGAAGTACAAAATATGATGCTTTTAAGTCATCAGCCAACAGTATCTCCTCCAGCTATTTCATTATACCTCTTTTTATCACACAAATCCAAGGTCAATCTAGAAATTCAAAATGCCAACTAAGCTTACTCCCTTTGACTATACTTGACTAATTGGTCCTTATTCTTAAGTATACATGTGGTTAGTCCAATAGATCCACTTTTAAAGATCTCTGTATTTCCTATCTATCGACCCAATAAGGTTGAGGCAATCAACCAATCCAATGACTGGACTAAATGACTAAAAATATTTTAGCCAAATGTTTCCTTCTCTATGGCATTTCATTAATAAATCTCTAGAAAAATATGCAATCACTCACCTAAGTGAAGAGAAATCAGAGGTATAACAAATTATTTTTGAGTGGAGTTTTTTGTCACAAAGATTTTTCCAAATAGCTACTAATAATCTAATTAGCACCTCGAAAATCACAAAAATGGGGTGTACAAAATCAAACATTACCATTTTCTATAGCTTCCTCCAGTCATTGTCTTTTTGCTCAAATCATGTTCATCAAAGACCAACTCAAATATTTCCTTGTTTGCAAAGCCTGTATCTCTCATAGAAACTATTTGTCATTACAGCATGACTCATCATATGCTCTATATCTTAGTTCATTATATGCATGCTTCTCTCTTACAACTAATTGTTAATCTTCATTGAAAATATCCTGTATAGCAGGACTATTCATACCAACTTACATTCATTAACTTGTTTAATCTTCACAACAACCACATTACTTCGGCATTACTTATTATGTCCACTTTATAGATCAGAAAGAAAGATTAAGTAATTTGCATGTAGTTATGCACCTAACAACAATCAGAGCAAGAATTCACACTTCCACCAACTTTGCTACACAATCTAACGTCCTAAAAATAACACTATAATTGACTACCCTCGCTGTTCCCACTGGATGTGGTAGACTTCTATTCATTTTTGTTTGACCAGCACCTGAAATCCTGTCTCATATGTTTAAAAAAATACTTAACAAAAATGCTAAATGACTATTTCCACAATTTTCATTGGCCTAAGTTGGTGCCTTTCAAGCTATTTATAAAAAATGATCAATTTACAAGAAAAAATTAATAAAAATAAAATCTGTAGAACACAAGCCTCTATTATTATATTTCACATAGTATTAAATATATTTTTTTCTATTTCTGTACTGATCAATAGTTCATGAACCAGCATAGGTCCATGGATCACACTTTGATTATCAATAGTTTAGATCATTATGAAGCATTTTACAATGTCAAATTTTATTTTATTAGACTACTATACTCCCTTTATGCAAGAGTCCCAACAATGCATGGATTCTCTTGGCTATGCATGGGAGAAAATCTAACATTCAAGTAGCATAATTTTTTAAAGATTTATTTTATTTATTTGAAAGGCAGAGTTTAGGAGACAGAGAGAGGGAGGGATAGAGAGAAATCTTCCATCCGCTCGGTCACACCCCAAATGGCTGCAATGGCCAAGATTGGGCCTCGTAGAAGCCAGGAGCCAGGAGCCAGGAGCTTAATCCAGGTCTCCCATGTGGGTGCAGGATCCCAAGGATTAGGCCATCCTCTGCTACTTTCTGAAGTGGAGCAGCTAGGACTCAAACCAGTGCCCATATGGGATGCTGGTGCTGCAGGCAGCAGCTTAACGCGTTACACTGCAATGCTTGCCCCTCAAGCAGTATTTTAAAAAATAAAAACATAAATTATTCCTAAGTTCTCTTTGTCATAATACAATTAGCCTTGATTTGTTTGTGTAGCCTTTGTTTTTCATGTTTGTTTCTTGGAAGATTCCTCAGAGTCTTTAACACTAGACTTAACTTTAATTAAAATTTTAAGTATTGATTACCATATGAGTAAGAGTTTGTTAGTAATTAAATTCTAAAATAAAAGGTCATGTCTGTCATTGACTCATTACAGATCTTCAGGACATTCATTTTACCTTCTTTCTTTAGTATGAGATATTTAAGAATGTTATTTACTCACTCCCTTAGATCCACTTCTCTATAGGGCAGGTTGTGTGTGTGTCATAGAATAATGATTAATAAATGAACTTACTTTTACAGACATAACCAGCAAATGTCTTATCTAAAATTCTAGTCATTCATGCATTCATCTCCATATTCAAAAGTGACAATTGAGCCCCCGACACACCCTCTGTGTATAAGTCTTGCAACAGATCCTACATCTCATACAATTCCCAAGGAAAAAAAGCAGTTGAGAACATTGCTGGCTTTGCATTTCCACAACTAAGTGAATTGGGGAGGGACAGGCACAGAGTTCTGCTTAGGACCCATGCAGCAATATCTATCGTATATGGTCTTGAAATTTTGAATTAAAAAGAAAAGATGGCAAGTAAGCACAGCTTTGTGATTCTCTGTTTAATTGTTTGCTCTCATATAAGTGATTAAATATACCAGCTATTCCCAGTGAGTGCAAGAGGTATAGATTTGATAAATTTCAAAACAATTAGAGAGAAAATGTATTTTATGATATTCTATTATTCTGTTTGATATCTTTAATGAATGTTCTTAAATTGGTAATGTCTACCAGTAAAATGAAATATGATTTACACTTATAATTTTTGATTTTATTTATTTTGCACTAGGACTTTCAATTTAAATGTAAGTTTAGCATCTAATATGCATAAATAGGCTAGAATGTAAATATAAGGTATTTATCTGGAAAGCACAGGTACTGGAGATCATAGCTGCCAGCAAAAGCCATCTGTGTGTCAGTGGGATGAAAGACAAACACCTTCCAAAAGCGAAAGAGATCTATGCTCCACAGGCACATAGTATCCTATCATTTGCATTAACAAAAGGGAAATTCTACTAGATTCCAACAGTTTAGGAAAGCTAAGCAAAGATATGATACAATATATAAACTACATTATAGTGGGCATTGTTGTCCTAATTGATGCCACTTTCTTGGTTAAAACATTATCGTATTGCAAAATAGTTGAATTATAATGTTTATGAACAGATACTATTCAAATTCATCATAGAACTGGAAACCTAAACTAGAACATTCTTAAAATTCTAGTGCCTTGGTTTTATGTCTCACTTCAAATGGACAAAAATAGCTTTGTATCACTGATAGCATGAAAATAATGTTTATCACTGTACAAAAACAGCTTTCTGAGTTTTCATGTTCTTTAAGGACCTCTTTCTTCCAAAATCTATAAGGTTTTTTTCCCTTTTGGTGAGGGGGAAATGGTATATAAAAAAGAATACCCTTTCAATATTTTAACTATAATAAGAAATCATTTTTCTTTAGAATGTAAAATAATTTTCCAAGCTCCTGAATAGCAATCACAAATAAGCTTATTACAAAAATAATTTTCTGTAGAAAGCTTAATCCTTTATTCAACGGATGTTTATAAAATGAGGGTGGAATGTGAGAAATGAATTGGCCAGCTGCTTTATACACTGTAACTTTGATATAATACTGTCAGCAGAGCCAATGAATAGTGCACTTCATTAATTGTACATAGAAATGATACCAGACAAGAATAGTTGTTCCTCTGTCTCTTCTGCCAAGAAGTGGTGTCAACCTGACATTTCATAACAATGCCTACTATTTTCTGAGAGTCTCAGAAACAATCTTAGACAGCCACAGCTGTCTGACCCAACCATGTTTAATTAACGAAAATTGTCCTCCTACCTATGCCAGTAGGCAATCATTGCAAAATAGCAAGCAGTTTTTTGAATGAAACACAAACTAATTTGAAACTTGGGAAAGCAAATTTATATTTGTGAGGATTTTTAAAAATGTAACAAAATATGATGAAAAAAGACATATTTCAAGTCTATAAATAGAAATCTTGCCTTGGATATTATTCTCAAAAAAAGCATTAATAGTATTTAACTTACAATATGAACATGCAGAAATAAAATTTTTCATTATAATAGAAACTTATTTGATATTTTATACACAAATTTTATGTTATGAACTAATGGTGCTAACTGGTGGATTTTTTTACCAAAAAATTATCAAAGGTAGAAGGCAATTTGATATCATAAAATCCATCTTTGAAATATCAGTAAATGTGTGCTTATTGACTTCAGAAACAGTGCATTATGAGTTCTATAATGGATGCAATGTACCACTGTTACAAGCAACCATCATTAAGATTGGATGCTTTATGATTTTAGGCTGAAAACAGTGTTCAATCTGACAATTTTCCTAATACAGTTTCAATTACTTTTCACAGAGTAAGGTTGCTTCCTCATCTTCCCCTCCACATATACATACACATTAAAATCAGTGATGATATTGACCATTCTGGGAACCAATAATCCTTCAGGTAGAAATGGATTCATATACAGATCATTTCTGAAAAAGTGATCAACGCTTGAATGAGTGCAGGTGTTTCATGTCTCATTTTTCAAATTATTGCACAATGGTGGAACAAAATTAAAGGAAGAGAAATCTTCCACAGGGAACAATGTACCTAAATTTATACATCTGCTTCATGCATAACATAATGATTCAATCAATAAATAACTACACAATGCCCAAAATGCAATTTTCATCTTTCAATAGCATTCAGTTAATAAATCATTTTATTTTACATCAATAATATTTTGAAATGGGTATTATTATCCATATTAAAGCTCAAAATGTTTTGGAGGAACTTCTCTATTTCCATCACAAAAAAGATAAAATTTTAATTTTTAAAATTTATTTAATTTTTACAATCTAGTCATTAAATATTAGTTGAATCATTTTATCCATTAAAATATTTTTCAAAATGTCTGCATTATCTGTTTTGGTCATTTAGGTGACACAAATATCAGTACTTGATTTCCTAATAGAGTTTTCATACTAATTAAATTTCCAATTAATGCAAAGTCTTAGAAAAGGATTCTCAAATATTTTGAATCTTGCCTTTTCTATATTTTTCCAACATTCAAAATAATTACTTTAGGTAAGAGAGTTTAACACATAAACACAAAGTTTATACAGGTATATTTTTAAACGATTTTCACACAACTATTAAATGACAAAAAATGCACTAAATTTCTAGGGTAAAATGGTTCAAAAAATCTAAATTATTTAAAGGATTTTGCTAACCTATCCCCATAGAAAATAAGAGGACTTTTTTTTTCCCACTATATTTTGCAGTCAAGGGGCTAGCATTGTGATGCAGCAAGTTCAGCTGCCACCTATGACACCAGCATCCCTATGAGTGTCAGTTCAAGTCCCAGATGCTCAACTTTTGATCCAGCTCCCTGCAACTAAATGTGGGAAAAGTAGTGGAATATGGGCTTAGTACCTTGGTGCCTATATGGGAGACCAAGATAGAGTTCCAGGCTCCTGGATTGGACCTGGTCCAGTCACAGTTGTTGCAGCCATTTGGGGACTACACCAGCAGTTGGAAAATTCTCTCTCCTTTTCTCTCTTTCTCTCCCTTCCCTTCATCCCTTCCTCCCTCCCTTCCCCTCTCTGCTTTCCTGCTCTATCTTTCAAATAAACAAAATAAATCTTTTAAAAATTGCGGTAAAAAAGGTTAAACATGACAGCCTAAAGGATACTTGTAATCCTTATTCAAAATAAAAGATCTACACTTATAAGAAATTTAAGCATCAGGAGATTGTCAGAGGAAGCAAGTTGATTTGACAATACTGTTTTCCCTGTGTCACTTTCTTCAAGACCAGCAGACTCATGGTAACAATTTCCATATTGTCAAATTTTATTTTATTTTTTAGAAGCTCAGGGTTCTCAAAAGAAGGAAACCACTTAAAGGATACCATTTCAAAAGCTCTGGGCAATGCTTTAGATTAGAAGGTTGAAATTTAAATTGTTTCATCTAATCTCATACCTTTGTTGAATCTTTCTACTTGTCTTTTATAATACGCAATACAGACAATAATAATCAAAGACAATTTAAAGCACAAATTACATCTCTTAACAAGTTAAGCAAATTAAGACACAATCATGTGGGCCCCACATAGAATCCTTGTTTTCAACTTATAACATTTTCATCTAAAATTCTAGCAACTGTATCATGACATGAAATCATTTTAGTACTTGGAGTAACCTAAAGGTATTAGTTCTGTGAAGCTGAAATCGATCTTCTTTTTTGCTTTTTGAGCTTTCACAAAACCTGCAGCATTTGAAAAGCTATTTTTCAGTGTTCCTTAACTTTTTCTTTTGGAATAGTTTTAAATTTACAAAACAAATGTTGTGAAGTAGTGCAAAGTATTCCCATACTCCCCAAACCCAGCTTCCCCTATTACATTAATGTATTTGTCACAATGAATGGACCACATTCTTTATGTTTTTCAAATACATAAGATAGTCTATCTAAACTCTAATGTGAAACTTTTTAGACACTAATACTGTTTAACTTACCATGTGAACATTCAGCCTTCCCATCTTTGACATTAGACATGGAAGATGAACATTCGTGGTTACATGCCAGTGATGGAAAGGGAAAACATAGAATTTTTTCTCTATGGCTTACAAAAGAAGTAATAAAAATATTAAATTGTAATGGCAGAAAGTTCCTCTCTATAAGAACAGTTAATGCCAAGATCGTGTATATGGCATATCATCTAATTACTTACCACAGGAACAATATTGTGTTCAGACACACTAACCTGCTAGAATAATTCTCCCCTCCGAAGAGGGGACCCCATGCCAAGTTCTCAGAATTTTTGTTAAACAAAGAGAGTCATATTGCTTCACTCCACCTCCAGTATTTGGAATGTAGCCAATTAACCTCTACAAGGAACACAAAATCTTGTTACCAAATAACCCTTGTAGTACTGCCACTAAATGACTCTATAAGAGGTAATAGAAAATCCTAAATGAGCATAAAAGGAGGGTTCTCTTTGCAGACCTAAGAGATGCAATTTCCTACATTTCCAGTGGAAAATCAGACTTAGTTCCTAAAAGAAATTATTCAAATCAAAGATTTGGCCACATACTTACGCCACAATCCCTGAGAGATGGAACAATTCAGCTGTCAGGTAGGAGAGATAACTGTATAAGAAGACAAAGAGGGGTTCAATGACCCGGATTGTCTTGGTAAAACGAGTGGTAAAAGCAGCAAACACGCCAAACAGGAGCCCAATGAAAATTCCTCCTATTCCAACCAAAAAAAACTTTCCTATCGCAGCCAAAATATCCACTAGTTTGATAGATGGCATTTCACAGAAAGATTTGAACAGCTTATAGAGTACCTGCATAAGAAAAGATTAGAACAAATGTAAAATCAGAAAAGTCCCCAGTCGTGCCCTATCTATCCTTCTAATTTGAAATTCCTCAATTTTGAAGTCCAACTCACCATTCCCATGCTCAACATATGTTCCCGGAATGTTTACCCATTATCAAGATGCATTGTTACAGATCATTGTCAAATTATGCATGATTCTATTTGAAATGTTTCTAATGGGCTCTACCAATATACTTCCTGGATAAGATATTCTCATCTGGCATAAAAAATAACCCCATTGAGTCTAGAAGGGTGATAAGGGAGTAATAGTAGCAAGGAAGAATTGTCATTTTCTAAAACATATCAATGACTGTTAAATCACATTCTCTCAATTCATAAACTCACTTCTAGGAGTAACTTGTTCAATTATGGCCCATCCAAGTTCAGTTTTTATCTAAATTGCAGGGGTCAGCTTAAGGGAACCTAATTCATTGTTTGCATGCCTGAGATACTTACAACAGTAACAGCATCATTAAGGAGCGATTCTCCAAACACCAAAATGTGAAGTTTCTCATTCACATGTATTTCTTCAAATACAGAGAGTACAGCAACAGGATCTACTGCAGCAATCAAACTACCAAACCAAAGGTTATGGAGCAATGATACGTCTTGAAGGTTGAAGTACTTCACCTGACATATGCCATAGAGGGAAAGACCTATTCCAAAGGCATTCCACATGGTTCCAACTACTGCATACAACAGAATGGTTCCTATGTTCTCAAAAAAGGGCCGACTTGGCATAAAATATCCTGCCTCAAGGACTATTGGTGGAAGTAAGTACAGGAAAAATATGTCACTATCCATGACTGGTGGGGATTTGTCATTTAAACTGTAGATTAGTCCTCCCATGATGAGACCTACAAATATCAAAAGGCAGCTTTCAGGTACAACTGTGGGCATCTTATTATAGAGGTGAAATCCTGGAAAAGAGAAAAAAATAGAGTATTATAACATTTTCATTATCTATCACCTCCAGATGCCATCCTTCTTGTCAACCTTATGATTTCAGGAACATAGTTTCACATATTCACATATTCCATTGTAATAACGACTTAGAGATGCAGAAGCATGAATCGAGGCATTTGTCTCTATAATGGAAAAAATTTACTAATAGAATAAAAGTATTCACAGTTAGCAACAAGATTATTCATGTGACCACTGAATCATTTTCAAATGTGAGCACACATTTCAAAATGGAAACAATGCATTTATCCAATAGAAATATCCTTTTCCTCGTATGATGACCATAGTGATAGACATCAGTAGCCTAAAAATTATATATAACTGAG